>NC_134312.1:57223797-57432481 GCF_964195595.1 Calonectris borealis
CTTTGGAAAAGACATTGAAACTGGGCACTTGTTTGGCTTTTGGGTATTTAGACAGGGTAACTGGGCTGTCTAGCTGTAAGGATGATTAAACACTGGCACGCCATCTCAAGGGCAGAAATAAAAGCCATTGCAATTGGGGGCTTTACACTGACTGTCTGTGTCACCGAAAGGCATGGCACTGTTCAGCTGCCAATGATTAGGCTCAATGGGGGTTCACGTCCACCAGAGGAAGAACTGTTTTCTCTGATGCAGGAATCACAGCTTGAGACTCAGTAGCTTGTGTTAAGTGGGAACTGAGGGAAAAACGATCACCAGGGCTGCTTTTGGCCTGAACTGCTATAAGTGGGGTCCAAAAACCCACATGCTGAGCTGAACTCTCTAAATTAGGGAAGCTATATTAGCAAAGCTAATCTCAAGAAGCTAGAAAAGATAGCACAAGAAACTTCCTCCCGATAGTCCGTGCACTATGAATCATAATAGATCTCCTGACTTCAGTGAGAAAACTAAGTTCCAGTTGGGCCTGGAAGATCAAATGGACACTGGGGGAATGAAGCAATTAATTCATTAACACAGTGGATGAAGCCTGCAGAAACTTTTCTCCCAGCAAGTAAAGAAAATGAAAGACACAGTATGCAAAACCAGCTGAAGGAAAATCTGCCTTTTTGCTTGTCAATGGGAGCATAACTTTGGAAAGGCATCGGCAGGCAGTTAATACTAACTCTATAAAACCATTTTTACAGTCACTTTTCAGGCCAGGAATCCAATTTAAATGGTATCTCGTGTCAAATTTTACACAACAGCATGTGCTCCCATCAAGAGAAATTGTCTCCATTGCCCTTGCATATCAAACTGACTTCTTCAGCTCCCTTGATTCAGGAGACACCCTATTGCAATTCTACTCCCTTTCCCTCTCTCTTGAGGTCCCACAGCAACCCAGTTTGGAAGGAGAGCTCTAGGGGACCTGCTGTGCCACCGAGTCCAATCCTTAGTCATATCCCCCTAATACTTCTCTCTCCCAAACTGCTGTCATCATCCTGCTATACCAGACTTGGAACCCTTTACAAGCCTCAGCCAGTGCCTTTAACGTTATCCCATTATGGTCTCTGGGTTTCAGACCTGGCTTTCCAATGTTCCCTGCTGGTCACCCCTGTTTCATTCCCATTCTTGCTGGTCATCCCCACCTTGCTGGTCTGGTGTGCTGGCCATGGCTCCATGCTCAATGGTGAATATTAATATTAATTCTAATTCTGTGCTCTGTAGGCACAGGTCCTTTGGCAAGCTGGCATATGGAGATGCTCCCAGTTACTCTCACATTTCCACTATTGGCATTTCCAGCTTTACCCATGTAATCCTTACTGTAGTGCCTCTGGCTTTTCCTGTTCATGCCTAGCTTGGCACCCCTTGGCTCCACGTGGCCCTGGCGCCGGCTCTGTATGCTGTTGTACAGCCCAAGGGTGCGGCGTTTGGCTTTGCGCACGATGTGGCAGACATATTGGAAGATCTCCTCGTAGCAGTCTCCCGGCTCCATGTAGCTGGCGACAGTGCTGGAGGAGAGGTACCGGGCCCTCTGCTCCTGCATCAGCTGGTGCTCCCGCTGCTTGGTCTCCGAGAACTGTGTGGCGATGACCACCAGACACAGGTTAATCATGAAGAAGGAGCCCACCTAGTAGCAAAGGAGAAGAAGGGACAATCAAAGTCAGCACGAGGAAGAACATGCGGGAGAGGGACTGTAAGAGGAGAGAGGAGGGGAAAGTGACTGGAGGCAGACAGAGGAATGGGAACCAGCCTGTGTATGGAGATGGGATTTCAGAGAAAGCCAGGGCTGGCCGAGCTTGTTTTTGAGAACTCACTCGAAGTAATTTCCATGCAGAATTTAGAGCTCTGAACTGAAATTCAGGAAACACAAGCCTGACTTTTGGCTCATTTGGCAGGCTTTGGGACTTTTAGCAAATCACTTAGAAGTTACCTGCAAAGAGTTTGATGAAAACTGGACTTTTTCTTTCCCTCTCCTTTGGATTAAACAGAAGGTGGGAGACAGAGGACTAGTTTGATAATTTGGTTGCTTTCTCCTCTGCTTGCTCTTTTACTACTGGAAAAATCATGCATTGTCATTTATGGTCTTCAACTCTTGGAGGACATGTCAGTATGCTCGAAGCATTTTATTTATTTCTACCATTTACACCTTAATTCACCATACATTGAGATGGCATTTGGCTGAAATGAATGAGTCCTTGAAATCGAAGAGGAGTTTACAAAAACTAATGACTTTGAGAAAGACACTAAATAGTCTGGCAAAACCATGCTTTCTTGCTCATTTTCTATTCTTCTGATTCTATTCTTCTGATACTATACATATTATATTAGCTCTTATATTACTTGCTCTCCAGCCTAGGTAGGCTTTCCATTTCGAATACAAAAGCAACCATAACCTACTCCTCCAATTTCTTGGAAACAAAACAAAATGCCTGAGTTCTTCTTATTCTCCATATAGAAGCCAAAAAGTCTACCAGGTTTATTTTACACCTTTGCATGTTCCCTTTGAGCTTCCTTTGCCTCTGTTTTCCTATCTGTAAAATGGAGCAAATATTTCTTGGTGCTGAGAGATCTGGAGGTAAAAATCTCACTCTCAGTGTTACATATTATGAAATTCAGATGAATCTCCACTAGGAGATTTATCCATTCCACTTAGGATAAAACCTGGGCTTCAACATGATGAGAATTTCATACATAAAAGGGCTGGTAACCACGTTCAAAATAATTCTCAAAAGCTATGATGCCTTGATTGGTGCTTACTCCCCGTAGAGCTGTAAGTGGCAATACAGCATTGATAAAACACAGAGTCTGATCTCTGACCAAGGACCACATGTCTGCGCTGCTCTGAAACGGACTCTGCGGGGCAGCCCCTGGGAGGAGAAGAAGCACCAGCTCAAGATTTCTGCTTCCCCTGGACCAGGGAGCATCCCTGCTAAGGGACATCCTTCCACCTTGTTCCTCCTGTACGAACCCACACAGGACCCAGTCTCACCTCTCCGTCTCTCCTTTCCTAGCTGACACAGAGCTGGATCCAGTCCTGCCCTTATCTTCACGTGTGTGTCCTCCCCATATAACTCATCCAGCAAAGGGGAGAGGGCAAGCAAAGGTGGCGATAACCTGACGCCTAACCCTCTTGCATGGAAAAGGTAGAGGTGTTTTCAGCAAGTACCCTAGCTTGTTTTATCTACCCAAGCAGCCTTCCCCTCAGTGCACAGCCCTTGCCACTCCCCCACCAGCTTGCAGCCTTGGTTGTCCCTTCCTCTTGCACACAGGTGCTCAGCAGCTCTGTCCAGAGGCTCAGTACAGTGGCTCTCAGTATTTCAAAGGGGAGATGTCCCTGCTAGCATCTGAAGAAGCCTGTGAAACATGAAGCCCTTCCCAACCAGATTCAGCATAAGGACAATAAACCATCTCAAAATAAAGGGCTTTTTTTTTTTCCTCCTCCCCTCAGCACCCTTCAAAGCTGTTCTAATTCTGTTTCCCTTCATCACTGAACCCTTCTCTTCCCTATCCTCCCGCCCATATTTCAGCCTATTTTCCCTTCAGTTTCTGTATGTGGCCTTGAAAATTAAAACAATGCCTCGTTCGGATTTCTTCGCCTTCCCCCAAGATTTTCCCTAGTCCATGATGTCTTGTGTGTTTTCACCGAAGAGAGTATGACTGGGAATCCAAATTCTTCTCCGATGCACTGTCCTGCCCTCTTCCCCCTCAGCACCCACGACACTCCCACGGGCTTGCCCATTCAGTTATCTCCCTCGGCTTGCCCTGCGTGAGGCAGGGTTGGGAGCTGGACACCAGCTCTGCGTCCATTTCTGGAACGTTAACTGTGACACTGCCCGGTACTTTGCAACTTCCAACAACTCCACAAACAACAAGCGATTAAGACTTGCAACACCTTCTCTCTAGGCTACAAGCAGAGGAGCTGAGGGCAACAAGATGGCCTCAGCAGGGTCACACTGTAAGCCTGGGGTTGAATACAGAGGGGGGGTCAGGTTTCACATCACCAAGCCCTGTCCTCACAGGAACCGTTTGCTGTGATGTCCCACCACCTGACCAAAAAGGGGATGAGTGAGAGGACTGGATGTGGCAACTAACACCCAATCCTTAAACCTCTTAGCTAGGAACACCAAACGCAAAACAAATGAGCTTGTTTAATCCTTACGACGACAGGCAAGTCCATAAACTCTAAGGCTCTGCTGAGTCCATAAACTCTAAGACTCTGCCTCCCAGCTAGCAGAAGGACAGTAAGGGTCCCAGATGGCTCGTAATTGAGCGATCCATCTCAGCTAGCTGAGCGGGGAGACCGAAAGTGTCTGACATGGAGTCACCAAAGCATCTGACAGAGGCAGAAGGAGACCATTGATTCAAAGCCCCAACATAGGAATCCCGTTCAGCCCTGAGACTGAGCTGTACTGTGATTAAGCAGATCCTGGCCTTGTTCAGCCCAAGGCTTGATCCCTGTCTCTGCAATATCTAATAAAATCTGACTGGTGCTGGAGATGCTGACATACTTGCCTGTTTTTTTATTGCTTATGCCTGGCTATCCAGCTTGTCTTCTGAAGCCCACATGTGTAAGCACAGAGCATTTCAAGGAGGCCACTGAGTGCTGCAATGTGGTTGCCAATCTGAGAGTTCAGAAGAACTTTCTCTAGTCCAGGAGCCACACCAGTGGCCAAATAGCTGGAGAACTGACAAAGAGACAGCTGGACATCAAGCAGGAAGATCGAACTGAAGCACGACCTGAGAGGTGAAAGCATGTCACCTCCCTGGTCTCTGGCAGAGGGGGAAGCTATTTACAATTTGCTGAATATGCAAAATGCTTTTACCAGGTTGTTCTGCAAGGACACTCTGAGTGCCAGGGTGAGCCAGCACTCTTCCCCTCTGGGAGAACATCTACACAGGAGTCCTAGACCATGCCGGGAATATATCCAGGTGGTGGAGCCTTCTTCCTGCCAGATGAGCAGTAGCAGGTAATGCCCTTACGCAGGTGTTTGAAGATATCTCTGTGAGGGAGGGAGAAGTCATGGATGAAAGCATAGGTGTAAGGAAGAGGCTGCTGAGATCCAGCCCCAGAAGAGTAAGTTTGAGCCAAGGCTAGGATGTATGTGGAAAAGCAGAGAGTCAGGGCTTGAAGTATGACTGTCAGAGCAATCCTGCTTAGAAACCTAGGTCTTTCGACCATGCAGAAGGAGGGAAGGATAAAGGCTGGAAGGACTGTGCTTCATGAGATTTGAAGAGGGATTGTCATTTTTATAAGAAAACTCAGAGGGAAAATGAAACCAAGTGATAGCAAGCTCACACTGTAGTGTTGCTTTGTGCTGCAAAAGGTGCATTACACATGCAAAGAAGGTAACAGAAAGGCTAAATACTTTCTTGGTCTAATGCCACCAAAGGCAAAGGAAATATCCCATCTAGCATATGGCTCCTTTGTTCTGAGCAGTCCCCAGGGTAAGTTGAGGTTCATATGCTCCTGTGTTTGATGGAAATAAACCTACATGGCTTCTGCAAATGAGGAGGGAGTGTCTAGAAATGTCAATGACACTCTGCAGTAAAATCTCAGGCAGAGTGTTTAATTGAGGGTTTTCAGCCGCCTGCAAATTCAGAAACAAAGTTTGAATCACTGGGAATCTACATGAGGTGAGCCAGCACTAGAAGGATGCTCCTGCTTAGAAACAAAAAATATGCTGACAGAATTTATGTAGTTTGGAGCAGGGGTGAGGGGCAGTTTTTGGAACTGGCCTGCAGCAGACGGGCAAGCCCACTCCAATGGTTAAACACTGACTCTGCACAGTCCTTCCTGGCTCTGGCAGAGACTGTGTCTGAGGCCAGGAGGAAAGTCTGTGCCGAACTGCACATTGTACAAACCTGGGTATCCTGGCCATGCTGCTCAAAGTGAAAATGCAAGTAGGTGCTAAATGTCTATTGCATAGTGGGGGATCTGAACAAACTTTATGGGAAATAATTGTTTTCTGAACTCACAAAAAGCAGTGGATGTTCAGTTTGCCTTTGGGAATAGAGCTGGGGGGACTTCTCCCCTCATTCTGTGCAATCATACCTCTGCACTGTCTCTCCTTGGGACTCTCCAGCCTCAAAGTAAAAGCAGCATTCCTCAAGATGTATTTCACCTCTGCTGTCCTGGCTCATGCTGCAGCCCACAGGGAGTAGGTCATCTTTCTGTTTTTCTCCCCTTGTCTTTCCCTTGTGATGGTAGAAGGCCAGAAGGCAGGGAGAAATCGAGGATACCATGAAGATTCAGCTTTTTCATAAGTTCCCTGACCTAAATGGACCAGCAGATTTTTTTTTGTGCCATTCCCCATATGTACAGGCCGCAGAACTTCTCCCAGAAACTGGATTAAGGTTTGTTTGCTCTCAAATCATTGCATATCAATTTGAATTTAAACTAGATCCTCTGCCACGTGAGTCTGTTAGCATTACTAGGTGACTGCTTCTAGAGATCCTATTTCTAGCAGGGCATGGCCACACAGGAAAAATAGTAGGTGAAGAGCAGAGTCTTAACCAGGTCCATTCAGCAGCCCATCCAAATGCATATAGGCTTTGGAGATACACACTGAGGTCCTTACTGGCTAAGTGACCTAGAACTAAATTGTACCTACTGTGTTCAGATTTTATACTTCCCATAATCCATCCTAGGTCTTTCCCTTCTAGTCTTGACTTTGGTCTCCATGTGGGAAAAGTGCAAGAGTCTTCATAAAAACAAAATCCTTCCTTGTTAGAAAGAGGATATTCCCTCCAAGAAAATGCACTTACATGTGGGAGGCTTGAGGAATGGAAGAGGCAATGGCATCACATTTCTCACCTCTCTCTCCAGGTACCAACAACAAATGTCCTTACAGCAAAGCAACTTTCAACCTTCACTTGTATAAATCCACAGGGCTTATAAACTGCTTATTAAGTTCTTAACACTGACACACTTCTCTTTTTCCATCCCCACCAGCCACAGGTGACCTCACATAGCCAGTTTCTGTTGGACTGCTGACACTTTCGGAGCAGCAACTCATTTTTGTTCATGGTGAGGAAGTAATTCAGCGTGACAGACTCTGAATCTGACAAAATCTGAATCTGAGACCCTGATTCTGAGAAATCCAGGTGCTGCCAAAAGCCATAAAATATGGCTCAAGAATGACTCAAGAGCTTAAAAAGTATAAAGAGACCAAGTAGGAGGGCAGACACAGAAATGGTTTTCTGTGCTCTTGGGCCTATTGGTTTGGGGAATTTACTTTGAGAGAAGATCTGTGAATGAGAACATTATCCTACACTGGGTATGTGTATCTCTAGGAATCAATCCGGAGCATATTTTTTGAGTGAAAGAGAATCACCCGTCTGACAACTATGTGATCCTGCCACTGACTCTTGGTGAAAATCAACCAGCTGGGTTCCTGCGATTCCTAGAAGAAATCCAGGTAAAGTAGATTTCTTCCCTGGTATCCCTGGCATTGACCTAACACCTGTTTTTTGTAGGCTCTTAGCTTGCAATGCTGACAGTCATCAAGTCTTATACTTACAATTATCAACAAGATAAAGTAGATAAAATTGTAGAAGGAATGGGCATCCATCACGTAGTACATGATCTCCACCCAACCTTCCAGAGTGATCACCTGCAAAGACAAACAACAAGAGAAATAGGAGGGAAGTGAGTTCAGAGTTCATTCCTCAGTGTATACAGGCAGATACTGGCAGGGCTGTTGCAACCCAAGGAAGTTGAGAAACAACAATTCATTTCAAGGAGGCCAAATTTCCATTCCAGGAAATCAGCGTGGTACTGCTTGGTGACACTGGCATACTGTCAAAGCCTGTGAGATCATGCTAGCCCACAGCAGGAATATTTCATTAAAATAGTTCATTTCCCTGGATCGCAGCGGGGGAAAACCCGCAGCAGGTTTCTGTGCCCTTTGGACTGGACACTGCGTACAGCCGGCAGAAAAGAAAAAAGGCACGGATTTTAGCTCCCATCTGCAACGTGTGCTGGGAATTAAAAAAAAAAAAAGAGACTTCTTTGCTACAGTGATCTGGATTGAAGGGAAAATTGGTACAAGTCAGCCTCAAGGGTGTAGCTCATTCAGCAAGGGCCTGGAACAGCTCTATGTCCCTCCTCATCTTCAGGAACACTTCATGGTGTGCACTGTCTCTCCTGCCAGAGTAGTTACAAGGCCCTTTTCTCTCTGCAGCTGTATCACACCCTGAAGAAACCATCATGGGAGCACAGAAAGATTGAGTTGGAAAAGAGAAAAATAGCTTGAGCCTTGTTAGGAGGCTAACACGGTCTTACCTGAAATATCACAATCCAGGCATACCCGATGTTGTCAAAGTTGATGGCACCCTTGTGCGGGTTGGCGTTGCCTGTACGGCACACGTTGTAGTACTGGTTCCAGTTGACACACATGCCACTGATGTTGAACTCTTGCCGGACTGAGTTGTAGTAATAATAATCGTCCTTGTCCAAACAACATTCATGGCCCCGCTCCTTCAGTGGGGGTATCTCGTGACAGCCCATAATTCCATTGTCTCCTGACAGTGAGCAGATAAAGGGCATCTCATCATCTTCCTCAGGTTGGTAATAAGGGGGCAGGACAATGTCACCTTGTCTGCAAGGATAGAAAACCACAGTCATAAAGTTCCTGTAACAGACAGTTTCCCATCAGCGATACTGGTGGAGCTGGGAGCTCCCACCCTGACACAGGGACTGCACTGGGTAAGGGATTTCCAGGTTTATTGCCTCAGGAGAAGGGAAGGGAAGACAGGGCTCTTGGAAAACAAGAAATTTCCAGGGTGAGTCCCCAGTTTTCAAAGCTTTGCCTGCCATCAGATCACTCACAATCTACTTGCATGGAGACGAAGAAAAGCTGGAATGCAGAGATTTACATTCTGATCACTCTTCCCATTAGCATCAAAGCTAAATCAGATGCAGTGATATTAAGGAAGTTCATCAGGCTTTACTGTGATGTGCTCATGTATGTAACCGTTGATGGACATGTTTTATAACATTTGGTAGTGAACCTTCTGTACTTCTAAAAAAAAAAATCCAGTTCATGCATAATTAAGGTTGCACAGCTAAGCTTAAAATAAGGAAATGCAAAGTTAAAATTGACTTAACCTTAACTTTGACTCCTCCTTGACAGTTAGCATTATGGGTGCAATGTTTCATGACAAGTTCATGTGCTTTTTTCCAAATAATGCAAGCACCTTCCAAATGCATGAATAATTAAAATCATCTATGCTTGCCTAGTTGGAGATGAGCTGATGATCAGGAAACTGAAACGTGGAGATTTAAAATTTTCCATTAAACTTTATCTGGTGCATTCCTTGCAGTGCTACAATACACAACTTTCACGTTGCATGAATGCAGACTTTTTCACTAAGTGTCATTGGAAGAGGACAGGTGTTGATGAAAAAGAAAAGAGAGAAAGTCTCTGATTCTACACTAAGCGGGACTAAACCACAAAGATCTGTCGTAACACACCCACATCATTGGTGAACTGGGTGCCTGCAGACTTCGTTTCTCTAGTAATGGCCAGCCAAAGATTTTCTAGTATCTGTCACTTTGCAGGCTGTGGCCCCAATTCACTTCTCAGTTACATCAATTCTGCATGAATGTAATTACACTCATTAAAGTAGTATTACCCCTGATTTACATAAAGGACAATCATCATAAACATTCGTTTTCCCCCAAGGAATACATAAACACAGCAAATGGCTGCTTTAAGCAGCTCCTGCTTTCCAACCCCACTGCTGTTCTGCAGATTGTATTTTCACACTTATTTTTTTACCAATTTGAGATGATCTAAAGCTTCAGAACTGTTTAATCAGTCTAAACTGATCTACAGCTTTAGTTTTTTTTAAGCAGTCTAAACTGATAGGACACCTGGAATTAGTATGTGGTTTTAAGAAGATGTTTTAAAGCCTGAAATCTGCTAAAGCCAGAAAGTCAACAGGAGGAGCTGTGCCCTGGAACTGGTGCTCTGCTCCCCAGGAGGATAATCGGAGAATTTGCGGCAGGCAGGAGCTTTTCCACCCCGCTGCCTCAGGGAAGGAGGAGAGTCGTGCTCTGCAGGGTCCCCTCTGACCCCCCAGAATAAACCTCAGATACCTGTAATCGACCCCTCTGTGGCTCCAGGGTCTCTTTGCTAGAACTGTGCCCACGTTTCCCCATGGTTTTTTTGTCCCATTCAAGCAGCCATTCTTCGCTTTCAGATGCTCTCACTTCTACTAACCCAGCTGTGGGATACCTCTCCCAACAGCCCTCTGTCTCCTCCCCACGGCATCTCCCATGTACAATTCTACTCCTGAAGTTTTCCAATAATTTCCCTGTGTCCCTCCAAAGCCTCCGGAGGTAATGCACTACTGTCCAAACAGTGACCTCAGCTCCACCTCAGAGGTGCCAAAGATGTCCCTGGAAGCATCAGGCAGCACTATGGCTTTCTGTAAGACTCCTCTGGTTGTTGTTTTTTGAAGAGGGAGCAAGTTCAGGAGAAAGACGGCATGGCTGGTCTTTCAGAGTTTCAATTCTTTCTGGGAGTAGGAGCAGCATCTTGAATCCCTGGGTACAGCTGGAGGAGGCAGCTATGCTAACCTGTGCCTTGGCCAAATCCAAATGAGCCCAGGCATTTGTGGACCGTGAAGACAGACTAAAACCAGCTGCCTTTCCCCTACCTTCCTTTCCACTGCAAGACGTGGCCAGCGCTCTGCACAGTATCACCCTACGGCCGTTTGGAGTAAGCGATACACAGAGAGCCAGGCAGCAGAAGACGTGAGAGCAGGGAAGGGGAAAGAGAGATGCCCCTGGAAGAAAGGAAGGGGACATCGTCTCCCAGGCACTCACATTGTGAAGTTTTCCTCCATGAAGCAGCGGTTGCGGAGCAGCCCAGCCCACAGCTGCACCCCGATGATGCCGAAGATGAAGAAGACAAAGAAGCAGAGAAGAAGGACGTTCCCCAGCATGGGCAAGGTGTCCAGAAGCAAGTTCACAAGGATGCGCATGCCTGCAGGGGGAGAAGAGAGCCAGAAGGAGCAAGTGTGGGATGGAGGAACAGAGAGAGAAAAGGAAGGGGAGGGAAAAGAAAGGAAAATTTAGGAGACACGCACAAAAAAAAAAGCCACATGAAGATATAAGCAGAGTGTTGGAAATTAATTACTGCCCAAACCAGGCTAGGTTTATGATCATTGCCCTTTCTTGTCCTAACCTCTACTGACAGGCAGCCAGCAGAGCGGCTGTGATGCCGTGATCTCTTAACTCTAGGCCTCTGTCTGCAGCAGTGAGAAGAAAAGGAAATGAGACTTTTGGTACCATCAGCTATCTGACTGATATCCCTCCCTCCCCCTTCCCTGCAGAAGGGCAATGGAGTGAAAACACTGTCCTAAAGGTGCATGGCAGCTCAACGGCCCCATCCTCAGATGGCTCGGACTGAAAGTCATCCCAGTTTGATGACTGCACGCTGCAACCCATGAGAACTGCAACCACGGCCCAAGGCCAGCCTGCCTGGCCTCCAGCACACACAAACAACTGGCATAAATTGGTCTTCTTAGTGACAATCTCATCAGGGGACAGTCATGGAGACCACACTCTCCTCCCTTGTCTAGTCCTCCATCCCAACAGGGTTGGAGCACACAGGTAGCCGGCACCGCCTGAAATGCTGTCGGCACAGCGCTTCTGACCTTTTTTTTTCTTTCTAGTTACCTAATGAATTCTTTCTGTGGTTTTATTTCTCCCTGGCTCTTCAGCTTACACAGCCACAAGTAGGGGTAAGGATAGGCTCATTTCTCCACGGAGCTAATGACTCTTCCTCTGCTCTCCAGGGATGGCGAAAGTCTAGAAGTCTTTGTGAGCATCACCGTACCGCCTTTACCCCCACGCACACCTCGTGCGGTCATCTCTCCTCCCCTCCACGGAGGTCCCTCCCCTGGGGGCCGAGGGAGTTCCTTCACTGAAGATGTTCCATGTAGGCCAGCAAATAATTAGCTAATTAGGTATTTATAACCAGCTCATTACTTCAGATGGCAGTGGAAGGGGAAAGAGGAGGGGAAGATGAGATTAGGATTCTTTGTCGGCCCTTTGAGGCACAAGTTAATCCCCCTTGTGTGCCCAGCGTCAAGTAATTAGCTACACGATGCTGTGCATTACGCTCTACCTCTATTCCCCGGCTGCTCACACCGCAGAGAGGGGAGGGAGGCGATGCCTGCGGGGCGCCTGCAGGCGTGGGATGCACGCACACTGAAAGGCAAGGGAGAAGGGTGCCTGGTGTGGGGCATCGGACTGGTTTAGCTCAGGAGGGAATGTATCAGGGATGGATGGGGGTGGGAGAAACAGGAGTGGTATTTGCAGGTAGGTGATGTGTAGGAAGGAAAAGATGCTTAAGGATGGCTACATGGGATTATGAAGGACAAGGCATGATGGCATTAGCTCTAAGGCCAGGCTGTGGAGCAGCAGCTAAGCCCTGCTTGCCTGACTGCCCAGCTGTATCACTAGTCACCAGTTAAGGCAGTTTCCAGACAGTACATCAGTAACTCAGCAGTGCAGGGGCACAGCTCCAGCCGCTCGCTGGGGATCACGGACATGCCATGAGTCACTGATAGCTTTCTGATCTGTCACCGCGCAAAGCCCAACAGCATAGCCACAGTGCCCTGCTGCCTGCCCCTGTGACCTGCCAGGCTCTGGAGCAACGCTCTGCACAACGCTTCGGCTTTAAGGCCACGCATCCTCACTGCAGTGCAGCATGTTCCCAGCATTAACACTGCTTCACAGCACGAGCTCGGTAGTTCTCATAAACTGTCCTGGTCAGTACATTAGGGAGAGCCAAGTGACACGAGAAGCTGTGCCAGCAGCGCTGCAAGAGGGGTTGATATTTTTCAGATCAATTGATGCTAGCTCCATCTCAGAGCAGAGGTAATAGGAAGAATGAGACTGCCCTTATGCTGAAATGCAGAACAGATAGAACAGACGTCCCTACCAGAATTTTACAGACAACACACTTGTTGGGTCAGAATTTGCAAAAATTGACTTGGTCCATGTTGCAAGAGAAGACAAGTGACTTGTAAAACTTGCTTGCCTTTTCCTTGGAAACATCCTGCCTGCCCATACATTCTCCATCCTGACTCTCAGAGGGGCTACTGATGGTACAGGATCATGCTATCCACAGCTCCAGGATCATAGCGAATGCCCTCATGCTAGGCCCTCAGGGGTGCCTGGGCCCATAACCCAAGAACCAGGAGGTGGCCCCATGCCAGGCAGGTGGCCACCAGCCAGGTGGCCCCAGCGCTTGGCATCTTTTCCACATCACAAAGAATTTCAGCATTGGTGGGTTCCGTTTCTACGTCCAAGTGAAACCCAATTTTGATTTTTTAAAAATCTCCCAGTTGAACAGAATCATCCTTCTCTGCCCATTGATGCTGATTGTGGATGAGATTGGCTCTTCCAAATGCAAGAACGCTGAACCTATACCCATCCAAACATCAATTGCAATTCTCCTATGGGCCAACCACCTCTAAAACAAATCCATCGCTTCACTTTGTGTAAAGCCTGTTTTGCTTTCTGCCCTAAACTGCAAAGCAATTGCTCTGGGAACTCATTTTTCACCAGAGGCGTCAGTTTTCCATCAACAAACAAAACGGACCTCCTCTGCTGAGTTCACCCAGTCAGTGGAGGTACTTCAACTACTACTTCCATATGGATGAAAGCCACAGTGTAAATACAAACTCAATACCTTTGTTCTCTCTATTCTTAGCCTCACCTGCTGCCTGCGCTGTGCTGCCTGCAATACTTATGCCGGAGTCCCTGAGCGCCATCCTCTGCTATGGCATTTTGGCAGTGCCCCTCCTGCACCTGTGCCAGACCCTGTAGGCACTTTAGGGGGAAGCCCTCGCAGCCTCCCCATCCCCTCCTGATCCGGCAGCTCTGCGTGGGTCTGTCTGTGGCTGGAACTTTGCAGTCCACTGGACCCAGTAAGGGACGGGCTGGTCTGGCAGCCTTGCTAGGGCATCTGCTGCGGGTCTCCAAGGAAGGACCCTCACTGCCAGGAGTCTGAATGCTTTCATGGGCAGGAGGGGATGAGTCCCACTCAGGCAGGACCCACAGAGCCGTGTGTTTCAGGGTTAGCACAGCCTGACTGGCAGCAGGTTGCAAACGGTCCCTGGTTCCTCAAGCATTCACGAGGTGTGAGGGAAAGAGGGAGAAAGGCTGAAAAGCCTAAGGATGGAGGGTGATGATTTACTGCAGGCCCTGGTGGCTGAGATGACAAGGTCTCTAAAGCAGCTGCAGGGCAATGGAAATGGGCAGAAGGCAAGGAAGGGGTGGCGGCGTATTTGTCAGTGCAGCTTTGGGAGCATCCTGCCCTAGAGAACTGGGATGCCTCTCTTTTCCAAGGGGCCTTTGCCGGACAAGACCCCATCTACAGCAACACCAGTGCATCTTGCATGACAACTTCTGGAAGGTGCTGGAAAGCCGGTTCTTCGGCAAAGTCCTGCTGCTGCCTCCTTCCCACCTTCCACCGCCTCTGCCTGCCCCCCTGCCCCTTTACTTTTCTCTTGCTGAGCCTACATCTCCTCTCTGCCTCTGCACTGCTCTGCAGCGTATGTGCGCACATCTCCTGTCCTCCCTCCTCACTGCTGCCTTTCCCCACATCCCCATTTGTCCTTTACCATTGGCAGAGTAGAAGCCACGCTGGCTCACAGCAAGGAGGGAATATGAAAGGGACAATGACCTTTTCTGAAGCAGCCTTTTAAAAAAGGAGATGTTCCCTGAGAAGAGAAAGGAAAAGGGGCCGGGCAGTCTGGAGGAAAAGCAGGAAGGGAGAGCATTGATGAAGCAACGTTCAGCAACCAAACAGGCTCCCAGGGCATCAAATATGAAAAGGTTTTGCTCTTCAAGGGGAAGAAAAGCTAGAAACATGAAATATTCATGAGTGCCAGGTGTGGGCTCTGAAAGGCCTTTTCTTTTCCCCACTCGCCCTCACGAGTAGACCAGGGGAAAGGAGGAAACAAAACGGCATCGGCTGTGGGCATCCAAGGAAGGATCCTCATGAAATGATGCTCAGATAATGCTTCCATGCTGCTCACCCAAGACCTTGGGCAAGGGGTGGGGAAGGGTGCTCGATGGGACCTCGGCAGCAGGGGTACTCCTGGCAGGATATCCTGTGGGAGCAAAGCCACAAGCACAACAGAGATGCGTTCACCGCTCCAACACAGCAGTGGATGTTGGGGGAAAAGTATGTCGCAGGGATGAGAAGCGGCGGGAGGGTGAGAGGAGTGCTGGGGATCAAGCTGTCAGAGGGAAGCCCTCAGCACAGAGGGCTGAGCAAAGCCAAAAGACAAAGCAAAGTCTCTGAACTCCCTCCTGCGTTCGGGCAGAGCAAATCCTCTGCCTTGCCCTGGCGGCATCCAGAGGCCCTTTCTGACAAACTCTGCAGATGCTACAGTGACTGTAGCTCCCTCCAGACACTTGCCATCAGCCCTGATTAGCCTGGCCATCACAGCTCAGCAGACTCGCCCGGCATGTGCCAGCCCCGGGGAAAGCGTGGCGGCGGCGGTGGTGAGCAGCGGGGCAGGGCTGGGGAGGAGGTGAGCTCCGGGCAGCCGGAGCCAGCCACGCAGTGCAGGTATGCCCGCCGGCTTACCACCGCCTCCCCCTGCTCCTGCTCGGCATCACTCTGTCGCTTCGCCTTCTCTCCGCCTGCTTCTTTCCAAGAGTGAGGACCAACAGCTGAGCTGATTGACTCCCTAGCACTAATCACCCCGTGATCTGAATGGGGGATTGGCTCAGGAGAGGGTGCAAAACCCTGTTCTTTCTGGTTTCTTCTATGTCACCCACCTCTGAGGCTTTCGAGTCCTCCCCAGCTCTACAGAGAGGGACAAATCTAATGCGTGCAGAGTCAAAAGGAGATAGCGGTTTGAGGCAATCGTTCCCTTGCTTAGAGTAAACCAGATGGAAGAGAACATAATTCTCGGCACCCATCTTATCTGCATCATGGGCCAAGACACCAATTGTCATTTTAACTGGAGCAAAAGCAAATCTCTTCCCCATCAGCATTTGTGACTGTAGCTGGCAGGACATTTTGCAGAGTGCAGAGACTGAAGCGTCGTTCTGTCCCTCAGCCAGGCCGCTTGTCCAAGCACGCCCTCTTTCCTTCCTCCCCTGCCCCAGGACACATGGCAGTCCACCCAGCTAGCGCAGGGTTGGCAGGATTTTTCTGTGCATGTTTCTTTATGGGAATTTTCAGAACTGAGGAACCATTCCAGCAGATAGATGGTATTTGTGCAGAGAGCACACAAGGACAGCTGCACCTTTTTTTTGTGACCAAGCCCTATAGTCAAAATAATATCAGTTTGTGCGCACAGTGCAAGCTGGTGCTCCAATTTGTGGCCCTGATCTCTTAATGATCTGAGGCTTAGCTGTCATTTCATACATTGCATTCATTTACATTAGGTAAAATGTGGGGTCAAACTACTGCAAAGAGAAACCGATCAGCTGTATGTGCAACAGTAGATGCATTGCCAAGTTCAGCGTTATTATAACCCACAGCTTCCCGCACTACGCAGACCTTTTCCGCTTTGCTGCATTCCTCCTAACTGAGGCCTCTCCTGTAAACACATGTGTAAGCGAGAGGAGCTTGGCTGGAACAGCCGGTGTGCAGCTCCAGATGCCTTCTCCTCAAGCTGCAAAGCCTGCCTCGCTCACATTGCAGACCGTCACCCCCTGCTTTGCACCAATGCAAGAGAGAGCGTGTCCAGATGGCTGGCCTGACCTAGATTAAATGAACCCCACGATCAAACGGGTCCAGCTGACGGTACGGGGTAGTGAGAGCTCTTAAACCAGCCCTGCTGCTAAGGAAAACCTGCCCCAGACACAAACGTGAAACACTGGTCTCGTTCAGAGGTAACCAAAGCCTTTTCACTGATCTCTGTGGGATGCATTTAGGGTCGGGGGTTTTGCACTTGCAGGTTGTCAGCATGATCCAGAGTTTAGGAGCACCACTCAGTTCCTCACCACTACCCTACTCTTGCCGACAAGCAAAGCTTTCTAGCATCTCTGACTGGCTCAGACACCTCATCCAGCTCAGCTTGTTGATGACCTAACCTGCAATTATCCAAATCTTTGTCACTCCTCAGCTTGACCACAGACAGAAAATATCAAAGCATGACATTTCCAGCACTTACAAAGCTTCAGCCAGTACAAGAAACTGTTGCTCATTTCCCCAGTAGCATGGGCACATCAAGCCTCGCCTCGGTGCAGTGACTGCCCTTAGGATACTGAATCAAGTTCAAACATGAAGTGTCCTCAGTCCTTACCTTCAAAGTGCTCCTCAGCTTAAGCCTGAGGTAGCCAAAAGAGAGACTAAAGCTCCAAGAAAAAACTGTTGGTCAGAGTTTTATCCTGCTGGGACAACAGAGCTCTCCAGAGTAGGTTTAAAGTGTACTGATGTAAGAGGAAGAGCTCTCTCAAGCTTGCTCCGAGGCTGTAGAAACAATTCCCTCGGGAGCCAGGGACTAGCACAGACCTCACTGCTTTTCACTTTGAGAGCAAGATGCTTACTGTAGATGGATCAGGTCAGGGCAACACGAGCATCAAAAAGTAGAGGCAGAAGAGGAAAAAAATACACCACCTGCAACACCCCCCAACACACACTCAGCTAAAACAACCACCAAAAAGAGAGTGCAAATGAAACCTGAGACATGCTGGTTTCCTTGGGGGGAAGACGAGAACACAAACATGTGGGTGCTGCATAGCCACGACGCTCAGCACACCGCTGAAGGGGGCTCAGGTGCCAGAGCCAGGGCTGAATCTCAATATTCTGAATCCCTCAGAGCTTTCCTTCCTACCTGCCCATCAAATGTCATATGCACATCAAGGAAATAGGCCCCTCCTAGTGAGAATTAGCATACAGAAATGTCAGCAACCTTGAAAATTATAATTCCTTTTAGCGTGGTATATAGCAACAAGTCTCATGGAGCCCTGGGCTGGCTCACACCACAAGTAGTTATTGCCACATTTCTTTGCTGGAGACCTGCAGTAAATCCTACAGAGAAACAGGCCCAGCTTCCATCACAGGGTAGTGAAGATCTCTTTATAAATTATTTTTTAGAGAATATCAAGATGTCAAAAGCAAAAAACAAAAAAAAACCCAAAAAACCCTTGAAGCATGCTGAGAGAAATACACACCAAGGTCAGGGAAAATTATCTTCTCACCAGATCATAAATAAGGCCAAAAATTAACTGTGGCTTGAAGGGTCAGACTCCAGTCTCACCTTCCAAGCCTTTCACAGAAGGCAGGTGGTCTAAACAGACCCTGTGGAGTCAGCTCAGTCCCAAGCTCTCATATTTCTCAGCTTTGTCCAAGGTGCACAAGACCCAGCACACAAAATACTTCCTCCCTGATGGGCTGGAGCCCCACCAGCCCTGCAGAGGGACCAGAAAACAGAGCCATGCCAGGTGGAGCTGCCAGGTGCTTTGAAGAAGCAAGCTCAGAGATGAGATCTCCTAATTGCAGACCTGACCCCAGGGTTACAGTGGCCTCAAGAATGAGGGCAAAATCCAGAGCATTTACCTTGAGAGCTAAATGCTGACCCCTCTGGAAAAAGAGGGGCTTCGGTCCAAGCTTTGCTGTGATCCAAAAAGAAGGAGACACCTCAGCTCTGCAGCAGGCTGCACCCTATTAGGGATGCTCTGAGCCCAGCTAAGGTCCACGGATGGTAAGAGAAAGCTCGTCCACCACAGGCATTGACATTCAGTATGTGCCACTGTAGCACGGTTGGTAGCCACATAATCTGTGACATGAGCAGAAACGGATGCAGGCAAAGGTCTCAGTCAGGAGCCCCCTTCTTCACTCTCTTGTCCCATTAACCCCTTGCAAGCTTTAGGCTGTCAGGTAACTTTGTCTTGGAGAGTGATGCCAGGTATCACATTATTTCTTAGAGAGGTGCCTCTCTGGGGGATTGCTGTCGTTCTGTTCTTTTTTCTAATACTGAACATCTAATAAGCAACACCTACTACCACCTGCTACTGTTGTTCATCCACTGATCATCTCATTTTTTCCTCATTTATCACTGCAATGATGACTGCATTCACTTTCAGTGAAAACTCTATTAAAAACATACAGTGCCAAATTCTCTTTCAGAATTGTAGGGGTCACCCAACACCGGGGACAAAAGGTAACTCCAGTGCCGTGGCTGCGAGCCACTTTCCTCTGTTCTGTAAATACCCTCAAGTTCTTTACACATCTCTAGTGCTGTGTAAGTAGGACACAATAATGCAAAATATTACGTAAAACAGTGTTAATGCAACTTCTGGTTAAGATTTAAGGGAGCTAATTTCCTCTTGCTGTCACTAGCATGAATCATGTTTCTACTGCAGGCAGTGACGTGACGTTACGTGAGATGTGTGTGAAAAGAAGAATCGGGCCCGAAATACCCAAAGATCAAGAAATTTAAGGTTACGGTTGTAAATTGCCCTGCCCACACACACAAAGTGTAATTAGTGTAATATGACATTATCTTTCACCCCATAATACACTGTCGTTATTGCTCACATTTCCATGGTATCCATTGCTTGATAGGTCCCATGGGACAGATTTTGCAAAACAGCTCAGCTCCCATTTAGGCAGCAAAATACGTGGCTGGGCTTTCGAGAGCGCTGTGCACACTGAAGGCTGAGCTTGTTTGAACAGGCAGCAGAATTGTCACAATGGGAGCTGCGAGGTGCTGAGCATTTTTTAAATTCTGGCTGTGCAGGTTCCCCTAGAGGAGAAGGGAGAAATAAAGATTCCAGCGAAGGTCTCTTTATGACTGGTTTTTGGTTTGGTTTTTTTTCCAGGCTTGCTTTACTTCCAATAACACAAACTCCGAAGTGCTGTTGCTAACTCTTGTGATTTTTATCAGGAGCCTTGGGATGTGTGGCATAAACCTTCAGGCGTGAAATCTTGCTATGACTTGACAATCTCGGATCACAGTAAAAAAAAGAGAAGAAGTTTCTATTCCTCAGTATTATGGGGGGGAAAAGAGGACTACAAGATCTGAGTCACAGGTCTAAAGGTCTGAAATAATCTGTGATTTTTTTTCCTTTTCCTTTTTCAAATCTCATGGTTTTAAACGCATCTGACAACCTACAAGCACACAATTTGTGACTTTTGAATACTTGTTTATAACAACAGTGAAATGGAGCAGACTGGTTCAGAGAGGGAAAGATTACTTTCTTCCATGATCTGTGACTGCAAAAAAAGGGGACTAAGCAATGCATGGTACAAAACAAGGCATTACCAGGTCTACATTTCCTCCACTTCAGTGTTCCCCAGCTCCCTGCCATGATGCTACACTAACACAGAGATATAACTTTCTTTTTGTTTTGGTTTGTTTTTTTTCTCCCAAATTTACTTTGATTACCCATTTAAACATGTGGCAATATGTTGCACACTGTGGAATGCACAGGAAAAACAGCACTAAGATCAGACAACAAGTAAATAAAACTGGAGCCTGTCTTCAGTGACTGAAGACTCCCTCCAGCACTACGAGATGTAGGTCTGTTACAGCCCGCTCAGTTCGTTAAAAAGCCCCAGAGAAGCCTTGATTTGCAAACCCATCCAGCGTATTTATCTGAGAGTCAATTGCCCTTGTTTCAGTTTTGATTTCCTCCCCTTCTCTCCTTCCCTCCGCCCCCACTTTCTCTGCATTATCCTACACACCGAGGTGCATCACACCTTCGCGTGCTGTGCCTGGCAAACCCTGCCGCTTGCCTCCCATACATTTCTCCTTCGAGCCCCGCTCCTTCTCTGCTCTCCTCTCTATTGATCCTCACCCTGCTCTGCTCCCCCTTGCACTGTTTCCCTGTATCCCGAATGCGCCTGTCTGATTTAAGGCTCGACCGACTTGATAAAGAGCTGCACATACAGGAAAGTGCAGCTCTGAGTTACGTTTCCATCTCCGATCTGCCCCCCTCTCTGAGGCAAGGCATCCTTTAATGGCCTGCTCCAGGCATAAATCACATTGCTCTCTTCAGTGCTTCACTCCACTTGGCTAGGAGATTGGGTTGGAAAGGGAGGACATAGACCGAACTCGACCCCGACGGACAAGTCCATCCCCTGTCGGCTTTTCACCATCCTTTCACTGCCTGCCTGCCTGGGACAGAGCCTACAGAAAGCTGGCAGCTTCGTCTTTGAATGCATTTGAGTCACACATAGCCTGACCAGGGAATGAAAAGGGCTTTTTGACCTCTTAACTTTTGTGTATGGATGCTGCGAGAGAACATCACTCTTGTCCCTGTATTAACCTGCTCAGGACTGTGCCTGCGTGTGGATAAATCCATGTGCGTATACATTTGCGTGTGGTTGTAAGCATGGTTTGTGTGTCGCTGAGATGTGATAATAAATATTTACGGAGCAGCTTATACAAAGAACTGTGGGTGGGGTAAGTTTAAATATTTGGAAAATACAACAATGTCTGAGTTTCAGTTATTGCTTCACAAATAAAGCCATGAGGGGAAAAAATGTGCTTTCAAAAGAGTCAAATGGAAGAGTACTTTTTTGAAAGGGAATCAATGCTGGAAGAGAACAAGCAAGTGACAGTCCTCTTTCAGAAAGTCTGAGGCATCTGAAGTAAAGACCCTGTAGGGGGGGTCTTAGAAGAGGAATCTCATAATCCCTTTGCATTTCCAACTGCTAGGACAGGACTGTGCCTGTCAAATGCGCTTGTTTTTTGTCCAATCTAGCTGTAAATGAGACTGTTTTACAGCCTAATATATCTCAGTCAGAAGCTAATTTCACACACGCTCATCAGTGAAATTAGTTCTTCAAAAACACATTTAGAGAAGTAAATGTCATCACTTTTCCCCCGTGCCAAGTGTGGGGTTCATAGCCAGACCACTCTGTCTTAGGCACTGTTACAGCAGCAAACACAGGTAGCTCGGCGTGGAATACAGATTTAAGGGAGGCATATAAATATAAAACATCTGCTTTTCCCATTCCAGGGTTCAGCTGCTTCAGACTATTGTTATATTGGTGCTTTGGTCTAGTGAGCTGAACACAGGGCTAAGAGTTAGGAGATGTCAGTTGTATTCCTGAGTCTGCTGGTGACACTCGCTGGGTCTCACTCTCCTGGTCTGAAACATGAGAAAGATTAAACTAACAAGCCTTGGTTTATATCTTTGAGATTTGTAGAAGAAAAGTAGAAAACTCCGGTCTATTTGGACCCATGGAGCTACTATAATTACAATAATTAATAAAGAAAAATGGAGCTAGACCAAGATTTTCCTACACAGCACTTTCACCAGCAAGAAATGCTATTTCATTGAAATGGAAACACTTCAGTGTTGTGTAATTACTGAAACATCATTTAGCAAACAGAAAAGGAGGACAAGAGGAGAGGAAAGCATTTTTATACTAGAATGGCATGGTTGAGGTTTTTTGATTTTTAAACTTCTTTGTCATGACAAAGTTTAGGAAAAAAAATCAAAAAGCCAAACAAACCACCTAAAATTAGGCAGAATAAAACTGTATTAAAATGGATGGGAAATGCTTATTCTTGTTCTGACTGAGAAAAAACACATTTAGAAAGAGCAGAACTTCCCCCAAATCTGAAATTCTATTTCCTGCACAGCTAGTAATAAGAATATAACATTATATTTTTAATGCCTGTACCTCCACATAAGTATTACTACACTTACACACCAAGTATTAGCACATGTATACACTTTCTATTCAATAAAGTTGCTATGCAACACACTGCAACAGACTCCTTCACTTCCGTACAGTGTGCTCAGCTGAAGTAATCTGCTTCCAAATGATGAATCAGTTACTAAATTGTAAGTGGAAACTGGAAGACATGAAACACAACGCAAGGACTCTACTTTGCATAAGACCAATGCAACAAGAAAGAGTAAACCGAAGAAACATTTTCTGCTCCAATGTAAAAAAAACGTAATAGCAGAAGCAAAAGAAATTCAAATGATCAGAAATTACTACAGACGCCCTGCTCAAAAGCAGGCAGAAATAAAACAAAACCAGGCTCCCCCCAAACCTTGTGCCTTGCCGTGAGAAGAAGGGATGAAAGAGCTAGCAGAAACAGCAATGTTTCACCTAGCAACCTGCCACACAATCGCAAAAGAATAACAACAACAAATGGATGTGGAATTTCACCCCAAGCCCAGGACACAGACATGCCCAGAGCAGAAAGCAACTACCTCTGACCGAGGCCTGGAGGGTATTTTTTTGCTCTTTACGCTTGTTCAGTGACTCGCAGGGCTTGTCACACCAGCTCACCGCCATGGAATTGAACCACGTGGTAATAGGACCGGAACAATCTCTAATTTTTTGTTTCATGCATTTTCAAACAAAACCCCAAAAGGCAGTGTAGTCAGTAATGCAAGAGGTAAGCAGGAATACTAATGAAGGTGTGATACGAATCACACAACTAGGGTGCCTCATGTTTTCTCTAGTACACTTCAAAGATGACATGCGAATGGAGGAATGATCAGGCGGGGCAGAGCCACAGACTTCTTCATCCAGAAGTGAAATCCAAGGCCGTCAGTAGCACATCCTGCTGAGAATTGCAAGAAATGCAATCAATTGCTGATAACCAAGTAGCTAAAGAAGCTACTTGCTCCCTGAAGCAAAGAGGCTTGAAATCTAGAAGTGTCTCCAGGTGAGCTCTCATCCCTTGGACAACCCCATTTTACTTACTTTACTTACACTGTGCCTCTTAATTGATTTGGGGCTGGAAGGACTTCCAGTAGCAGCGAGTTTTACAGCCTAATTACGAACTGGGTGGAGGACTTCTTCCTTAATGGACATTTGCCACCTTTTGGTTACACTGGATGTCCTTTTCTGCTTCTGTCACAATTCGGGTAGGAAAGTCTATGTATCCTTTACACTATTCGTAACGAGTAGAGCACACACAAATAGCATTTGTCAGCTCCTTGTGGGATATTGTTTCAAAGCCTCACAAGTCTCACTGTAAGGAAGGGCTTTCAGTAACATGTTAAGAATGAACACAGGTAAACAGAATTTAGACATATCCAACTTGGGCATTTAAACTTCAGCCTTGCCCACCTGCCAAGAATATAAAATAAGTTTATTTGACTTATTTAACAGGTGATACTTTTTCCTCTACCATGTTGCTACTGTTTCCTTAAGAGACATTCTGAATTTCCTCCCTCCTAATTTTCTGGCATCACTTCTTTTTTTGCTTCATGTAGTACAAAATTTCTCTCAAATTTGTCCAGAAATTTCTCGCTTCAGTATGCGGACTTTTCAAACGCTGGCTGATTATTAGAGTGTTAGTGTTCTTTGGGTGCTAAATAATCTACCCAGACAGACCACTTCAGCACTCTTCCACTCATGCAGTAATTACTCAGGTTCCTAATCACTTAGTCTATTCTCCTGATAATAAAGTGCCACTATTCGGTCCACACGGCCAGACTCCTCTGTGAAAATCGGTCCCTACCTGGGTGCCCACGTGGACGTCTTTGAAACAGCCACCGGTGAACACTGGGCCACATTGTCCCATCACAGCCTTCTGACCATGGCCAAATATCTGCCTTTGGGATTAACCCCCCTGCCCCTCCCCAAATATCTCACGCTCCCACCAAGACCTCGATCTCCCTCTGCCTCCCACTCTGTTATTCCCCTCTTTCTTTGCTAGCACCTGCAACTCCTCCAGCTTCATATCATCAGTACATCTCACTAACAGACTTTCCTCTTGCTTCAGATCAGTAATAAAGAACTTTAAAAAGACATTAAAAAAAGATTTGTGGCCAAAGGTCCCATTAATTACGTTTGCTGTACTCCACTAAGCACCTTCTTCCAACGCAGCTCATTCCCATTTATCACAAGCCTTTGTTTACAGACTCTTCGCCAGTTTTCAACCCTCAAGTCAGTGCTTCCTCTCCCAGGGAATGCGATTTCTTTTTTTTTTTGTTGTTTCTTTTAATTAATGGCAGGATGTCTTTCTTCCAAAATGTTCTCTGCGTATAACCACAGATTTATGTAGCGAGAAAGATACATAAAGGTTTAACCACAGAGTGGGAAATAAAACAGCATCAATTTCATACAGGTGAAGTTTTATACTGATAAAAGGAGCAGACAGGCAGCATCACGGCCAGGACGGTCAGGGGAAATTCAACAGCCTGTGCTCTGCAAAGGTCAGGCCGAGCTGATCAAAAGCATCCCTGGTGCCTCCGCATGGATGGAGCAGGTCCCTGGTGGGCCAGTTCTGATGCCACTCATACCGCTCCTCCCCGGGGCAGCTCCTGCTGACGGGGGAGCGACTCCGGCTGTTCCGAGAGGTAAACTGGAATAAAACAAGGCCTCGACTTTTTGTCAGTCAAGCTTTGCTCCTGACCGCTGGTGTCCAGCAATTAATATGGCAGATGTCTGCAGGAGTCAATTGGATATTGTTCAAGATGTTCCCACTCGCCACCAAGGTTAAGTCTACCCTGATAACAGGGGTCAGCCTCAAAGTGGTCTTTGAGCACAGACTCACAGGACTCCTTATAAAGCAGGGAGGAAAGGGGGCTGCATAACATGAGGACGGTGCTGCCCTCACGCAGCTGGCCATACGCTTCATGGAAGGGGCGAGCTTGCCATGCACGACCCCCAGGCCACCTCCTCGCAGAAGAGATGCCCCCCCGACCCCGCCACAGTGCATGCCCACAGCCAGGGCTGTGGCTGGCTCCCAGCCCTCTCCTCTTTGGAAAAGGGGCAGAGAAATGGAGGCAGGCTGGGGAAGTTGTTCTGCTAACAGTCGATAGCCAAAAGGTTGCTCTTGGCTTCCATTTTTATCACCCCATGATGGACCTGTTATATGCCTGGGTGTGCACTCAGTGCCCAAACCAGCTGCTCCTCTGCCTGGTGCCCTCCTGCCACGTTGGGCGTACAGGACCGTGCCTCAGTTCCTCCATCATGCCTTTCAGCACCCTCTGTCCCTGGCTATTGCCCAGAGATAAAAAATACACCCAGGAAGAGGGACAAGACCCTGTTCTAGAAGGGCTTTGCATGGAGCCAGAGACCCTGAAATCCACCTCCATAGCATGTTCAAGAAATAGGTGGCATCGTGAAAGTGACTTTGGCACATGGAAAAACATATGATGCAGAGTGGGAGGTCGACTGTGCAAACTTCCTCAGGTCTGGAAAAGAAAAAGGAGCATCTGAGCTCGAGAGAAGGATTAGGAGAGCTCTGGCAAGGTCTTAGCCACTGCAGACAGCCTGATTAGGGAGATTATGGGGAAGAGCAAAGAGACTTCCTGCCATTCTGCACGACAGAAAAACTTGTGGAAGAAACACCTAAAATCTCCCAGGGCTGCATGTGGCAGCTGCTGCCTTTGCACAGGGGACAGCCAGAAACATTGGAGTGACACAACAAGCCGAGTTCAGTGCTTTTGCAACGCCCTGACCCCAAAAAGCATGCAACCAGCTCGCCGGTTCACTTCTATCCGCCCGGATACAACCCCTGAGAAGCCTGAGCCACCTCCATCGATGTTTCCTGAAGTTAAATAGTGATGGCAATGCCTGCTTACTTGCGCCAGGGTTGCAGGGAGAACAACACTGATTTGAGTAAAAAAAAAGAGAGGCAGAGGAAGGGAAGAAGAGGGAAGAAACAGTTCAGCACCAATAAAAGCTGCAAAGCGTGGCAAAGAGGCTGTCTTGTCCCCATCCTCTGGGAAAGGAGGAGGCGAGGGCTGTGGAGGGGCCACCAGTACAGAGCACGTGGGAGCAGCGCGTGTGCGTGGCACGTGCCCCAGGGCTGCGGCTCACATCTCAGGGCTGCAGCACCCCTCTGCTTTGCATGCAGACCTGAGCTGGGGAATGTGTCTCAGAGCTGAATGGTGCCGGCGAGCAGCAGTTCGGCTGCTGACACATCCAGGCTGGCACGCAGCCCCGGCAGCCCTATGCCCAGCGGCACTCAGCCCGGCTCATACACACACGCCAGGTCGCAGTAGGGATAGTCAGCACAAAAGAGGGAGCACAAAGCACAGGGTGAGGAGGAGAGACAAAATAGCCGGTGCTACATGCCCCTAAGCTGTAATGGCATGAAACTTTTCCAGATGAGAGGATCTGGAAGAGCGTGTGAAAGCCAGAGCAAACCAATTCTCCCTGCTTCCACCAGCTCACCCCTCTCCAGACCTCACACACACCCATTTTGAGGCTGCAGATGTTATCAAACCTGTGATGTCCTTCAGTAAGAGCGAGAAAAAACCCTTTCCTTTACTGCACATTGTTCAGCTTCAGCTCCTGGTCCATCAGCATGGCCCTGCATGAAGGACGACCAGGGCAGATATGCTGGGAGACTGTAGTTTTCCTGCCCATCCAACAACACCTCTTGACCCCATGATGGGGAAAGCCTGCACACACCATGCAGCAGCCTCCACACAGTTTGCACCTGAACCCAGCCTGGAAAACACCACCACACACATCCTTACTGATCACATATTCCCCACAAACCAAGCTGAGCAAGTGTGAGAGGGAAGCATGACTTACTAGGCACACGGTTGATAGCTTTCAGGGGTCTTAGGACACGGACAGTACGGATTGCAGACAAGTTAATGTTTTGGAGATCCAGGGAGTACTCCACCATCCTGCAGAAGGGGAGAGAAAGACAGAAAGAAAAAGAAAGTTTAAAAGAATCCAAAATCTTGGCTTGAGTCACAGAGTCATTGTTTCTTCATTGAAGGGTTTCTGGAAGTCATGGGGACAAAGCCTGAGTCTTTGGGAGCAAAACTGAAGCCTCCGGGAGCAGGACTGGAGCTCACGGCTCCCTGTGCAGAAAACACAGCTTGTCCATGGGACGGCAGCAAGGCAGCGAGCAGTGAGAGCGTGCTGTGAGGACGCAGGCCAGGAGCTGCAATAACACTTACCTGCTGCGACTGTCAGGAGGGAAAGGAGCTGCAATAAGATGCCCCAATGAGGAGCGTGTGCTCCTGGCGAGGGCACACATGCAGGGTGGCCATTTCCCACGAGGCCAGAAGGAAGGGGGTTGCTGAGCGTTACCTGCAGCGCAGCGAGGTGCTCCCCATGTTCCCCTCATCTCACAGTGCAGGATGATGTACCTGGAGGTGGCTTCAGCTAACCCATTTTACCTCACATAGAAGCAAACTCTCTACTTAAAGCGGTAACTGCTTTGGACAGGTGGGAAGGCTTCTCCCGTAGCTGTGAATCACTCCTTTCTGACACCAACCAAAAGGGGAAAAGCCTAATTTTAGGACATATGCTAGACCTTAGCTTTCCTAACCCAACAGCACACTCCCTAAATAACCTCAAAGTGCAAATACCTATGACTAATGCATTGGCTTTGCTGCAAGAGCAGCAGGTGCAGGTGAAAAAAAGTGACCTGGCCCAGCATCCCTATCCCAGTGCTCCCCTCCTTGCCCAGTACGGCAAATGTCCAGCAACTCGCCTGCCTCTTTGAAAGTACAGCGAGAAACTGCATTATACTAACCATTTACCCTGGCCAGCAATTTCCACCTGAGGATCTCAAAGCATTTTGCATGTTTTAGTGAACATAGGTGCATGAGGCTTCTGGGAAGACATGGGCTGTTGTCAGCAGCTTCCCCGGGGCAACCCTGATGTGCAGAGGGGATCAAGAGGGTGACAAAGTTGGCAGGTGAAACAGCAGCAGAATCAGGACAGGAACTGCTTCTCCTGAACCTCTGCTCAGATGTGAATAATGAGGCTACAAAAAGCTCCCTTTTCCTTCCAACATGTTCAAGAGATGGGGATGCAACAGGGGATGCAGACTTTTGTTCCTGCACCCCTTCTTAAACCAGAAACATCACCATTTCTATAGAAAGACTCACAAGTCAATAGTCCAGTAGCTTAAAGTCCACCCAAATCCCTCTGCCCAGGAACCACCAAGGAGTGAATCAGGGAGCCTAAGTGAGATGTTGAGAGGGAAATGGGGTACAGCCAGTCTGTAAGAAATATCAGGGAGAGGACTTGAGTGAAACTTGAGTGAAACGGACTGATCCTTCCATCGATCACCCTCTTCACTCAAAAGGACCTTGAAGAGCAAATGTCTAGTTATCTGTCTACACCTTTCACAAAAGGGACTTATCAGAGTGATAGATTTTCAAACACAATGGGGTAAACCTGTCGAAGTGTTGTGATTATTCTCTCTCATGCTCTCTTTCTTTCTCTCCCTCATTCCTTTCACTCTGTTCTCTCATGCACTTTTAGGGTAATTGCATGAAATAATTCTTCCTCTGAAATGCAGTGGCATTCATTTACCTCCCTGGAGCTGTCAGTTCCACATACACTGAGTGCAGAAGGAGAGAGAAGGGATTTCATGCAGATAATCAAAATATTCACACCCCAAAAAAAATGCAACCCAAAAAATCTCCACCCCAAACCAAGCAGCAATATTACAGAAAGCATTAGTGATAGACAGAGGCTTGGGATCCAGTCAGATGAAATTGGGAATTGTGTATAAAGGAGGAAAAAGTGATATAAATGCACAGACATGGGGCATCATGCAAAGGACATAACTGTGTGGTACAGATGAACACAGTGCAAAGGACCTTGAGTAAGCACTGATCAACCTTGCTCCAAAAGCATAAAGCAAGATTGCCTCATCAGCATGTTGTCACTCCAGAATTAGACAAATCTGCTGAAACTGTGGAACTAAAGTTACAGGCAAAGCACCGTATAGATGTGGCTGTATTGTTCCCAGGACGTGGACTAACATCTCTTCACAGCACAGAGACCTGACATGTAGAGGCAGCTTCATGACTGAAGGAGTTCCTACACTGCAGTTTGTTACAGGAGGTAGGTATATGCACAGAAACAAAAAGGTCTCCAACCTTGGTAAAGTCCCACAGAATATCCCTTCCTCTCCTAAAAAAACACGTCCTCTAGAGCACTGGATTGAGGTCAGACCTCTGAAGGCAAAAAAAATTATTTTTGAGCAGTAGTAGAACAACCTGCAACACACTCTGTCAGACACCAAATAAGCAGATAGCCCAAAAATATGTCTAATTTCAAAAAGTGATCTTTTCTGAACTGCAAGCGACCAAACGAGAAGTCCTGAAGAACACCATGACCCCCACAGAAATTGAGCACAGGGGAACAGCACAGAGCTAGGGCCGAGATGAAATCAGTGGGCAGAGGTGACATCTTTTCTTAGACTTAGCCATACAAAATTCATTTAAAAATAGAACCTTCATTTACAAATCATTTGAGTTTTGTCCTCTTGTGGCTACAGTCATGTTGCTGGCATTACAATGGGAGTCACCTTAACCAGGTGCACATTGCTGCCCTCTCCTAGGTGGTATGAGCTTTCCACCTATATAGCACTGTCCACATGTCACTAGAAAAGTAATCATCATCAAAGTAGCAAGCACAGATCCTTTTGGAGCAAAACAAATGCTACCCTAGCTGCAACTGTGCAGTTCCTACAGCCAGTGAGGCAACCTCCTGCAGCCCTCAGTGGCTGCAGATTTGCTACGATTACGTTCCAATTTAGCTAGGAAAAAACCGCCAAACAGTCAATCACTGCCAATGAGAACAGCAGGCTGTTCCCAAGGATGGGTCAGAGAAGGGCAACTGTTAAATTTTTCACAGAGCACCTTCTAACAAAAACGAGCTCAGTCCTAGCAGACCCCAGGGCTTCGGCTTGCTTAGCAGACCCCTTCTGCCTACGGTTCTTCCTGAGGCCTCCTGGTCTTGGCTGCAATAACAGAGACACATCCAGGATGCTTAAATCCCTGCAGATGAGTTATGCCTATTGTAGTCATGTAAATCATATCCAAAACAACTCCAACACAATTCCAGTGCAATTTTGCATTAAGGCCGCTCGTTCTCGCCTTTTCGTTCCTAGTGATGGCTTTAGCATCAGCTTATGTTCACGCTTCTCTTTGCACAAGGGTAGCATGCCCATACCATGATGGACTGCAGGTGACTGGGGTGAAATGAAACTCCATTGATTAACACAAAAAAAACATTTTCTGTGTAGGTAAAATCGATGAATCCAAACGTTGCCTCCTTTCTCTAATGAAATGGGATCTCTAAGCAACTCTGCTGGAGTCTCTGGGCATCTGCAGCATTTCAGGGATTGCCAGCCCAGCTGTTTTTGCTCTTATCTTTCTCCAGCCAGCCCTGCTCCCCACTGCCTGGAAACCCTATACATGTAACCTCTCTAGGTTTGGGCTGTACCTGATCTCCTACTGCCACATGTGGAGGTGGTAACTGGTTGACAGAGAGTCAAAAAGGCAGGTCACAAAAAGTGATCAGCCAGAAACTGGCAGCAGATTTATGTCAGGAAGTTCACGTTTTCCCATGTCTGTGTCTCAAGATCTTGTGATGGTGGATTAGGCACACGGTGCTTATTTGGACTCTCAGGCTGGCAGCTGACCTTCAGTGCTTGGATCCTTATCGCACCAGCAAGCCGGGAACTGTGTGTTTGCTGGGTGTTCACAAACCAAGAGCAGGGAAACATTAAAGCTAGTACAAAACGGTTGCCTCCTTATTAATCTCCAGGAGCTTTCCAGGCTCCTTATCCTTGCTTTGTCGCAGCTCGGTGCCACGAGCAAGGGTAGTTCCCACGACCTGACTGCCCTCCATCTAGTTCTCCCCTCTTTCTTGGCTGCTTTAAGCATGTCTTGTTTGTAAAAGCCTTAGTTTCTTTAAGGTCCAGGGACAGTCAGACGAAGTCTAGGAATTGGAAAAAAAAAAAAGCCTGTGCTGGTTGTGAGTTGTCCTTTCCCCTTATCGTGACAGGGGGGAACACGTCTCTCCCGAGGGAAATGGCAGCTCATTTCTGGCACCGCTAAAGTATTTTGCAGCCTCCGGCGTGGGTGGGAGAGTGCAGGGGCAGGTTAGGAAGTTGGAACTATGCTAAATCAGAGAGAAACTCCTGATCTGTGATGGAATTTGAGCACTGAGTTGTCAAGATAATTAAATTTATACAGTAATTCTTCTTCCCTCACTAGTGATTTTCTTCTTCAAAACTTTCTACATGAAACTCTTCTGGAAGGAGAGGGGATTGACACATGCACCGTCCCCACGCCGTACAGCTCAAGGTTGATGCATGATGGGAACGCTGACAGGGTGGGAAATGGGACAGGGGCACCGGCTGCATGCATGGGGTTCATCCTGCAGAAGCAGGCGGGATGCCTGGCAGGGAACGCCTCTCCACTCCAGCTCTGCCTCCCTTCCCACTCTCAAGGTATCCCACCTCCTCCCTACCCCCTCTCTCTCTTTACGCCCCTCTGACTCCTGCCTGCCTGCAACATCTCCACGTCTCATTTTAATCTTGCTCCTTAACTTCCAGTTCTTCTATTCACCCCTTGCCTTTCCTTCATCTTTCTCCACTTTGCCTCATATCCTTCAATTCCCTTCCCAATCCTTTCTTTCCTCTTCCATCTTCCTCTTTATTCCTTTTGTCTCTTTCCCTACTTATCATCTTCCTGCTTCCTGCTCCAACTTAGTCTCTGCCTTGCTGATAAACACTACCCTATGCCCAGGTAAATCTGCTCAGCTGAACACACAAGAGACCTTGAGTTTAACAGAGACGAGACCAAGCTAGCATGGGGAACAAGTGAGCAATTTGTTAGCACATTGACCCTGTCCAGAAAGCGCCTGGTCTGCTGTACCTCCACCCCATGCCAAGCCACTGGAGTGGACAGCGAGCACACAGGGACAAGGGGGCACGCAAACCACCAGCGTCGCAAACCTTCACTGCTCATGAGGTCTCAACAACAGCAGAATAGCTTGATCCGCTCTACAGCTTGGCACTTCTTTTGCTCCTCTGCACCCATGAGCTCGAGAGTGGGCTTGGATCTGTCTTGGCACTCTCCATTTCTCCAGCAGCAATGAAACTCGGGACAGAAGAGCAATGCTCATTGCCCAGCAGCAGAAATGCACAGCCAGCATGGCTCTGTGCCAGGCACAGGAGAGCAGACTGACCAGCAGGATGGAGGAATAAAAACTAAGACTATTTAAAACAGACATAGCGAGAATATGAAAATCATGTAAGGAGTCCAGAAAATTCAGACTTTATCTTGCTGTATGTGTAATCAAAGATAATGTACTTATACAATGCCTGGCTAGCAGCTTCCTCGCAATTACATTCGATGAAATCCATGATTAAAACAGTTCAAACACCACCATTACCTCTTCATATTTACATGTCCTTATACTTTTATTAAATACTTATTAACTTGCCTAATCTTAGTTCCTGAACATCATCTATTTGCTGAAAATTAGCAGCCAAGAAATAATATTTAAAATGTATTCTGGAAGCATTCATGAAAAATACCGAGTCAGTCTTTTTCTTATGACACAAAGCCAATATGTTTTTGCCAAATTCAAAACCTCCCTAATTCCCCTTCTCTGATAGGGGTTTTCAATTGAAATCTAATTACCTGCAGTCTAATCAATTCATATTTCTTTGTCAAATGAATTTGAGTTTGGCACTGAAGTCAGAAACTTTGTCACTGTGACTTCCCAGCTGTAATTTCAGGCTTGCAGTGAGTCTCTGTGCAAAGTGAAGCTTTTCCTGCCTGTGGACTTTTCTTTAGTCCTTGCATCTACGAGCACCTGGGGTGACCAAGGCAGAAGATTGTTTGGTTGCTCTCTGTTCCAAATTCCTTCAGCTTCTCAGCTACGTCAGGGGTCTAAGCCTGATGTGTGCCTATACCATGACAAGATGTGATTTAACCAATGTCTTCTGTGTACAAGAATATGCCTTTCTGTTCTCGGCTCCTTGATTTGGCCATCAAATTCCACAAACTAGAATTTCTACTACTTCGAAGATCCAGAACATAGAAGTCACAGGGAAAATGTAAGTCTGCCAGTTTTCCCTGTCTGAATTTTTAATTCAGATATCACCACCAAAAGTTGGAGCTGACGTCTCTCCATTTACCAAGGCGTCCCCCTGATACGTGAACCATGTGTGAGCCATCCCAGAGCTCAAATCTCCCACCTGCAGTTTGTGGGGTGGTGGTGGGAGACTGGTTTACCCCTAAATCCTCCCACCTCTGTAGTACACACCAGGATGAGAGGAAGGTCTCACTGCCTCTGCTCTGGCTTCAAAGGCTGTGGCTGCAACGCAAAGAAAGAGCAAAGCCGGTCCTCTCACTGGGCAACATACGCCAATGGTCCCGCATCTCCCCTCTTATATTAATCAGCCGTTCTGATGAAAGGACATTAAAAATCATGCGCATCGCTAGATCCACCCAGTCCTGACCCTCTGTGGCCAGAGGTGCAGCAGTGGGCAGGGGACGTGGAGAACGGGGCTGGCTGGGCTTCCCCAGGGGCTCAATTAGCTGAATATGTGGTGGGCAAAAAAGGGAGGGCAAGCAGCAAAATCCACTTACTGGTGCCCACGACTGCCTGGATAGTGGGGACCATCAGCATTGGAGCAACAGCAAGGAGGCAGGAGGAAGAGCACACAGCTGAACAGCTAGAGCGTGAGGCACGTGTGGCATTCGAGACACCTCCTGTCAGCCCTTGCTAAGGCTGGACGTGCCCCAGCTTGTACACAAGGAGGCTTACACGCTGTAAGCAGGCAGGCACCGGTAAGCGATGAATCCAATCTCTTACAAACCCATCTGGAGACATCAGAAGTGGAGCCAGGAGATTTTGACAAGGCCTGTCCAGATGCTGGGCAAGAGAGGAGGGTACTGCTTCCACCTCGAGACTGCAGCTACAGGATGCACACGTACCAGCGGAGAGAAGAAACACACAGTGCATGCAAACATGCACTGCCAGCCCCCGGACTGCAGGGCTCCCGGGATCTATTTTTTAAGATTTCTGCACCATGCCAGCCCGTTTGCTCTACAGCTGGAGCCACATCCTTACTTGCCCCCAAAGGTCCTGGGGGCTATGGCAGAAATTAAAGGCTCTTTTTAGGTGTCTCCTTTTCCCTGCTCAGAGAGTTGCCTTGTGGCCCATGCCCCCATTTCCTTCGCTTGCTCACAGCTGCAAGAAGGCACAACCTCTACCGGACAGCATGGGGCACCAGCTCGCATGGGGTGTGCTAAGCACATGCAGTCACATCAGGGCTGCAGTCACCTATGGACTCCTCCTTAAAAATATTGTCTTCACGGATGCTCTGGCTCCCAACTGACAGGTTATTTGGACCTGATTTTTTGCTGTATGGACACAGGTTGCTCCCTGATGTAGGAGGCATAGGGCTGCCAGGCAGCCCCCAGCACTGAACCTGCTATCAGCGCACTTGATGTACACTCAGAGAGGAAGCCGTGCAGGCGTTTGCACACATTTTGCACAGTTTGGTGCCTCCAGGGCCAGGCTTCAAAATGCACCCTCAATAGATGAGCCAAACTCCTTTCAACACCTACCATAGAAAGGATGGAATAACATCATATGGGATGTGGCCAGACATTACACAGTAGGCCTCTAAATTGCTCTGCAAACCACAGTGTACTCAGTTAAGTAGTCCTGCTTATCTCTTTTAAAGTTAGAGCTCATCATGCTGCAAAAAGACAACTCTCTGCTGACATAAAAACTGGAAGATAGAAGTAATGAAAAAAAAATCCCTTGCTAGTAAAACATGGACTGCAAAAATTACATCCTTTTTTCCCCCTTTATGTTAAAAAAAAAAAAAAAATTAAACAGGCTATAATTCTGTTAGTAAAAAGTAAGACATTTCTTCAGAGAGTGATAGATCAATTACTAATTACACAGTCAGCTCCAGAGCTATGATGCTTAGTATTCTTAAAAAAAAAACCTGCAACTGTGCCCCCCCTCCAGTACAGAACATTTTTTTTTTTACCTTTTTTTTTTTTTTTTTTAATTGCTCTGCAAGCAAAAGCTGCTGAAAGCTTCCAGAGTCTGTGAGACTGGTCCCTTGCTGCCTGGAATGTGATTATTTCACACCCCTGAACACTCAGATTTCTCTCCAAACTGTGTACTAAGAGAAAACATCAGAGTTTCTTAATAGTTTCAGAGACATGATATGAAAAGACATAAGCAGGTTTTCACACTGTGATAAGAAAGCCAGAGGGACTCGCCAAGCTCAGATGACTTAAGACGAGCGACGGGGCCTCACTCTTGAAAACCAGGAGTCCGAACACAGACTTTGAGCTCTGTATTTCATTGCTTGGCGGGGGGGGGGGAAGAAAAAAAGGGTGTATGCATTTTGGTCCTGCGAGCCTGCTGGTGTTGCCTTTTTTTTTTTTTTTTTTAAAATAAAGCCAAAGATTCATGTAGTAGGGAATTAGCTTTTAGGGAGGCAAAAAATCAGAGGCAATAATTGAGAACTACACATAACACATGCAGGGTACCACTGCCTCCTTGTTTTGATTCTTCTCTGGTGTGATTCATTTCATTTTGATGACTGCTTTCATTTCAATATGTTGCACATCTATGGATAGTTTTACTAGGAGAAAGCAAATGAAATAATTAGTATCATTAAGGAGGAAAAAGTGAGTGCATGTTGGGGGGGAGGGCTGCGCTTCTGATATTTCTGCCTTTGGTTAAGATGCTATTTAGCCTGCTGCTTGCTGGTTTCCATCTTTATCTGATCACTGCTTGAAACACCTAATTGCTGTATTTATTACAGTTTTCTTTAACTTGCCATAATTTCATAGAAACTTTCATTTGGCATCGAAGATTAGCTAACTAGGATTTTCTGAGCATTCTGCTGTTTACACTGCTGCTAATAAGTATTTAATGGTCTGAGATTTTAAAGTCATAACTATGCAAATTCTGGCCAGGTCCCTGAAGGACCATGGTTAATTAAAAGCAAAGAGAAAGAAGAAGATTGGCAACACACTTCCCTGTCTTGCGAGATTAAGGCCAACCGGTGTGTTTCAGGCTAAGCAGCATGTTCCCAGCACGGAAGGGCACCGCGCCGTGCCAATTTTGTTTCCTGGGAACAGGTTGGCATTTGAGGCTGGGGGGCTGGTACCTCTCATCCTTCAGAGAGCTGTCAGCCCCCGTTCCTGGGCTGAAATGCAGAGGGATGAACTTGGGGCCGTAAGTGTAAACCAGTGGCTTCCCCATAAGGAGAGAGTCGGTGTTCAGAGGTACACGCACTGATGCTGCACAGCTTTGAAAAGAGCTTGGATGGATGGATTCGGGAAGCAGCATCACTGCAGGTTTATGGAAGAAAGGATGCAATATCTAAGGAATTAGGGGAAGCAGAAGTCAAGGACAGTAGATAACTATCAGAGAGAAAAGGTAATAATAATAATAATAGTAATAGTAATAATAATCCTAGTTAATAGAGAGCAATACGTTCCAGGCTCCCAGTGTGGAAGCTGTGTAAAGCACTCCTGAAGAAGCAGCTAGCCAAAAGGCCCAGGGAGCAAGAAGAAATGTTCTGCTCAATCTAAGGGGCTATCAGGCATGCCTGAGAAGGGATCTCCAGCTGCACAAAGATGCCAGAAAACCCTCTCCCAAAGGCTGCATGACTACTCAGAAAGGAAAGGATGCTTTGGAAAAGAAAAGAAGATATTGGCACAGCTGTGCTGCCATGCTGTAAGTGAAACAAGATTAAAAAAGCAAACTTAGGAAGGTTTTCAAACTTCCAGGACAATATTTACCCATGATGATGCATTTTGAAATTAATTGTTTTTCGTATCATGATATGCCACAGGTTATAGCCAATTTCTGAAGAAGATGGACAAGAAATATTCAGCTGATCTCCTTGTTGGCCCATCCTGGCCAACAGGCAAAGGAGATGATCTGGTAACGAACTGGTGGCTTGGCCAGCCACACAAGGCAGGAGACTTGCAGGGCGCTGGGCTACCCCTGGAGAAGCAGAAATATTATCTAGTATTTCCTTAGAAGAAGAATTCGTTTTTAGGGAACTGAGAGACCGACCAGTCAGGAGATTGTTAAATGAAAGACCAAAGGGGGAAGTGATAAAATTAGGAAAAAAGTTAATTCTTACAGAGCCTCCCTATCAAGAACAAAACTAATCAAGGCACTAAAAGATGTAAAGAGGAGAAAAACGGTATCGTCTATAAACCAGTGCCAGGGGCCTGAGTAATAAAGAGAATAGGAATTGCTCATTTTATGAGCATAAACAGCCTAAATGGCATTAACAAAGCCTGGTGGGAAGATCTGCATGAAAGGAATATTAAAATCAATGATTTTAACCTAGGTAGGGAGGCTGAAGTGGACAGAAAGGGAGGGGGAGTAGCACACTGTTAAAAATGGCATTTTCTAGTATGGAATCAGTGACAATTTGGAAATTAATACTTACGGATTAATTTTCTGCCATATAAAGTACAGAATTCCTCTTGGCTAGAGAAATGGGCTGACAGGAGCCTCATGAAATTCAACAAACAAATGCAAGGTCCTGCACCTGTGCTGGATCGACCTGCTGCCTAAGGACTGATGGGTAGGGGCTCTGCTGAAAAGGACCTGTGGGTCCTGGGAGACAGCAGGCAACACATGGTCCATGCGAGGAAGGCTGATGGCACACCAAGCTGCACCAACAGGAGTGCAGCCAGTGAATGAGGGAAGGGATTAAGCCCTTTATTTTGCACTTGGTAGACCACATCTAGAATAGCACATTCAGTTTTGGGCCCCCCAGTACAAGAAAAATGTTGATAAACTGGAGCAAGTTCAGTGGAGGGTCACCAAGATGCTCGGGGGCTGGAGCACTTGCCCTGTGAGAAGAGGCTGAGGGATTAGGGCTTGTTCAACCCGGCGAGAAGATGATTTTGGAGGAACCTAACAGCAGCTCCTTGGTACCTACGAGGAGGTCAGTAAGGAGAAGAAGTCAGGCTCTTCACAGTGGTGCATGGAAGGAGAACAAGACACAATAGACATAAATCCAAGCAGGGAAGGGAGGTTCAGCCTTGTTACAGAGATAAACCAGCAGTGGGGCTGGGGCCCAGAGAGGTGGTGCAGTCTCCATCTGTGGTGGTTTTCAAGACTTGATGAGACAACTCTGAGCAACCTAACTTGAGTTTGTTGTTGACCCTCCTTTGAACAAGATTGGACTGGAGACCTCACAAGGTCCTTTCCAACACAAATTATCCTATGATCCTATGAATGTGATCAGGTATGTCCAGATCATACTAGAAAACAGGCTATCTAGCTCTCTTGGTATTGGTCTGTAATTCATAGGAGAAAAACCCTCCCCTTATCCATCTGCAAGCGTTGAATTTGGGCAACGTGTTGGGGACACATAAATCTCCTTGCAACTTCCCAGCATTTACAGTGATGTGCCTCACAACTCAACGAAAATTGCATTTAAGGATGGAAGATACAAAGACTGTCTATTAAGTGCTTTTTCTTTTTTTATTATCATAGAATTTAAAGCTAGGACTACTTGATAATATGTGTTATATACAAATCAAGTAAGTTTATCAACAGTACTAGATATACTTGTGGATTAGAGAGGCCATATTCATGAAGTCGAAAACACACAGAAACAGCCATGCATCAAACTGGTCAGGATAAAGACTTTAATTCATGAACTGTGGATGACAGTCAAATGGTGGTTAGAAATATTTATCAGGTATCCAAGAAGCTTCAATAGAGACAAGAAAGCCGAACGGACTAAACAGATAGTACAACATAAGTGAAAGCAAAAGCAGCAATGTAAGAGCAAGAGAGGGGAAGTTGATACCAATGAATATAAATTAGGAGGTAAAAATTGTAGAAAATTTGTAAGAGAATTGAACGAGCACATAAAATGGTACAAGTTAATCACCGGAACAAGAAAACAGAATTGTTACAAACAGTGTAAAAAGCAGAAAACTTCAATTAAAAAAAAAAGTTCTGTGGGGAAGGTCAGATGATGTATGTGTACCATAGATGATAATGAGCTAGTTTCAGCTCCAGCTGTGATCAAGTATTTTAGGCTGTGCCTATCAAAATAGGGATATTCTAAGATAAGCAGGCCTGGACAATTTATATCCAAGAGTTTTAAAAGAGGTGGCCAGAAAAGATCTGGACCAGTACTGTTGATTTTTGATGAGTCTCAGAAACCTGGGAAAGCATCCAAGGGTCAGAGAAATCCTGATATTGTGCCAGTACTTTAGAAACACGGTGATCTCAGTAGGCTGACTGGACTGCTGCTGATCATAGTACAGTAATGAAATCACCAGTATGCAGCTTTGATAGATTACAGATTAAAGGTGGATAATAAAATTAACCATAATCAACACAGGTTTAAGGAAAAATAGATATCAAACTAATGTGCTATAATTTCTTATGAGATTACAGGTCTGGTTCACACAAGTAATTATGTTGATATGGCTGGAATGATATGAAATCATCATGACATACATTAGCCAGAGAAAAACTGGCTAAGTAATAAACCTCATATGCAACAGTAAATGGGGACTCATCCATGAGCAGATGTACTTCTGTAATGCACAATTCTTGCCGCTCTGTTCTTTATTTATTTATCACAACCTGGCAGAAAATTAAACAAAAAAAAAAATCACTGATGGATTTTGCAGTTGAAGCATATTTTTGGAAGAACAGAAAAAGAAATGAAGCGGACAAGTCAGCGATACAGAACAGTGTGAACTGTTTTGGAAATGCAAATAATACGTATTCCAGTATGAAAAAATGTAACAGCATACATCTGGGGACAAAGTTTGCTGTTCCTACTAATAGGAAGGGATTTTCTCTCTTCAGAAGAGGAGACTGAGAGGGAAAAAAACCCAACCAACCAAGCTTGGAGCAAACAGAGAAAGCAGCTGAATGAATTGATAGGGAGATGCAGTGATTCATTAGATGAGCTACTGCAATCCTTGGCTGTAGGAACAGGGAAATTTCAGGCTGGAATAGAGAGACTGCGTTACCACTGAAGGCACTGAAGTGGCTACGCATAGTACTGTGTCTTGTTCTGATGTCCACCACTTCTAAAAGCTGTTAAAAAACACTGCAAGTGCATCCTAAAATGCCAAAATATACAAAGTCATGCCATTCCTCTCATCAAAGGCAAGGTTAGGATGGGATTTGACCACAGCTTATAAGATATGCGTGGCAAGCTCCAGTGTGATAATGGAGAGAGGCAAAGATGGGGCATTCTCTGAAAGATACGCCAGCCTCTCCTCAGCCATTGGACTCCAAGCAGCAAGTAATTAAGGAAAGGTTTTGGACATATTCTGGTCACACACTTGTCATCACAATCATCCCCCTGGCCACGCAGTGAAACCCTCTCCCCTTTAACCTACCTACCTATTTACACAAGTAAATTGCATACCAGAATATGTCGTGGGGATGCCACAGAAGAGGGCAGAGACAGACATAATTCCCACCACAGATCGCTAATTACAGCACTTGGCTCAAGAGAGGCAGAACAAACACACCTTCAGTGGAATTAATGCCCCCAAGGCCAGGCAGGTTGCATGAACTCACTCCTTGCACAGGAACCCTCAGAGTCATGCAAAGGGACATCTCCCTTCCCAGAGGGACAGTGGCATCATCTCTAACCGCACGTGAACACAACTGCTTCACAGAGTAGAGCGAGCAGGAGAAATTGCTCACTCTTTTTTTGCTAGAGAACTGCCTGACTTAAAAAGCTGATGAGCGCCAGCCCAGAAATAAGTGGCTTTTCTCCTAAATTCAAGCATGTAGAGACACTGGCCTGCATTTCCAACATGATTAGCGTTCTCATTATCTGTCCTTTCAAAACTTAGTAGGCTCTCAACTTTAAGAAGTTGCCCTTTGAAGTTGCCTCAGATCAAGCTGCCCAAATGCACCCATCACTGTGGGAAACAAATGACGACAGACAAGACCTAATCACAAGCGCAGGGGAAGAAGGACTCCCACCAGGACAGCTGGTGACAAGCACGGTCTGCTTGAAACGTCGGGGAACCTGCAACCTCCTGTTGCCAGCGAGCAGTTGGGAACTGGAGCATCGGCAAGCTGAATTTGCAGCCCTGGTTGCTTGTGTGCACAAGGGCATCAGCATTCTTCAACCCAAATTACCTCACTTGGTTTTAGGAGCTCCGAGGGGAACAATGAAGGAGAGCGTCGACTTAGGACTGTTGTTTTGGGGTTTTTTTCTAATCCTTTCTGAAAAAAATGTGTTGAAGGTGGTTGGGGGAGGGAGTGTGCGAGAGGGGAGAAAGTTCTGGTGATGTCAGCTCCTATTGCCATGGAAACTGAACATTTTTAGTGACAATGGAGTCTTCCTCCTTGAGCTGCTGGGTTGTGTAGGGAGCAGGGGCAAGCAGGGCAGGGGCACACAAGGGAATTCAGCTAACTAAACCTATAGCTTCTGGCTTTCCAAGGAAGTGAGGAGAAAACTACAAATGAATGCCTGAATACATGGTTTATGTAACCAAAACACCGTCTGGGGCAATAGCAGCAAATAATTGTTATGCTCTTTGATAAAACATGCTGTCATGCAGCTAGCCAGATGGAGGTATCTCAGCTGCCCAGGAACGCCCGACAGAACGGTCCCTTGCCTGCACTTTGCTTTTCCATGCTACAGTTTATTCTTCCAACCTTTGCTGCCTTGTTGCTGTTTATTTGGAAAGGGAAAAGGGAAGAGAAGGGGCTGGGAAGTACAGTCCTTATTCCTGAAATTGAGAGAAGCTGCACATCTTCTAGGCAGTGCATTACTTCCCAACATCATGGACGTTTTCTTGAGAGCCAAATTTATGACCTCCCTTGCAGGCAATGAGAGTCCAAGACCACGAAAAGGAGAAGGCCCTTAGAGAAAACTGATTAGCCTTTGATCAGGATCTAACTCACCAGCATGGAGAAAACATGCAAGACCTAATGCAGGATGTCTTCTCTTAGTTAGAAGGCTAAGGCAGCATCTGGACCCAGAGTAAGCTGAAGCCATGATCCAGGTGTGGGACCAATCAGGATAAAGTTTGGAGCTGAAATCTGAGGTTAAATAAAAGCCTACAGTCTGTATGTAAGGGCAAGTTTGAGCCCTGGATTTGATTTAAACAGTGCAGACAATTTTAATGAATTTCAACGAATAATGAATTAATAACCACAAGCTTTTATAACTCGAAATACATTATACAGTCATTAGATCTCTATAACTAAATGGAAAAATCTTTCTTTAGCAGAAGTCTTTTGAGATCAGATATTCTAATGAGATTACTATCATTTCAGCCTGACACCTCATGAGGACAATTGTATAGAAATCAGGAAACAAATTTCTTTCCGTTTGGACCTGAAATGAAAAATCCTCCACACTGATTATTTCATATCTAAGGAGTTGATTCTAAGTCTCCTTGGCATTGAAAGGAGTTCAGATATGATCTTTTTCCCTAGTACTGATACCAGACGCACAAAAGACTTTCTCTATCCTCAAATTTCTGCCAGCAATGGCAACAGAGGGAAACATGTAAATGGGGTTTACTCTCTTCTCATCTGAGTAGCATGGATTTCACTTGTTTCCTGCGTGGAGTAAGCACTTGTGCTCACCCTCTTTCATTTAGCATTGCCCCACTGATTTCTTCATCTCTCCAGATAGCACCACTCACGTACCATGCTTGCAGGGACACCAGGCAGAGCGAGACCCCCAGTTCCCAAGCCTTTTACCCCACATGCCGGTGAACCTGTGCCCACCTGGAGCAGAGCTTTCCTCCCAGCATACCGCAGCACATCACCCGCACAGAGGAGCATCATGGGCTCCAAGGTCCCCCTTTCAAACACACCAGTTCTTCCCTTTCCTCCTCAAAGGCTGCTGTGGTAGGGTCTCGCTTTCCCTGCATCCAGTCACCAGCAATTTTGCCACCAGGAGCTCAGGCTAGACCATACAATGATCTGTCTTTCCTCACCACCATGTGTCAGGTGCTTTAACTTAGCCTTTTCTGACGAACTCGCAGTCCCCATGCCAGGCTATTTTAAATCAGATGCTAATCACAGCAGGCTCAGCCACAAAAAAGGTCTTCCCATCTCACACATGTTGCGCTAATTCAGAAAAAGCTACAGCTTTCATCTGCCTGTCCTCCTTTCATGCACAAGTTGGCCGAGAATCAGCCTTCAAACTTTTACAACTGAACTGAGTTTGAAAATCTCTGCTCCCCCCAGAAGCAAACAATTATACGCCCCTCCAGAGGGAATGACTTTCAAGTCTTGCTGTAGTAGAACTGTGTCAAAAGCAAATATAAAGACAGTGCTGCTCCACACCGCAGGGGAAAACTCTGCAAAGTGAGCTCGAACTCACTGCTGGCTCAGTCAGTAATACACGCACTTCCAGGCGACAGCAAATGTTGGGTAATTTCTTGTTGGGAGGAAGAGGAAAGTGGGGGTTTCTCTTTGAAAAGATGTTCACTTGTTTGCTGTGAGAACAGTAACATTACATATTTATTTCTGACCTTCTTTTTTTTTTTACTATACCAAGGCAATCTAATTGAAAATGGACAAATTCCAAAAAAGCACATGCCCACTAGTATCAGAGATGAACATTTTGCTATGATTCAATAGGCAAATCCTGGTAGGCTTTCCACTTCATACATGCAGAGGGGAAATCAGAGCTTCACCATAGCAACTTTGTTGTAAAAAACACTCAAATGTCAACTCGTCCCAGTAGTACTGTGGGTAAGGCCAGTGCAATACAAAGCCCAGAATAACAAAAATGACATTCGTACCTTTGAAACACTGCTGCTGGAAACAGAGAAGCTAGCTTGGTTCTGGTAAAGGTTACACCTCTTCCACTCAGACATTTTAAAAACAAAAAGTTTCTGGGCTAGCTCTTCAGCTAGTACAAATTAACACCCTCTACTGAAGTTGTGAGAGATAGATGGCTGCACATCAGCTGGGAAGTTAAGCTACCTTGTCTACTGTTTCTTCCATAGGCTGCTAACCCCAGCACGTTCGATTCCAGTTCGGCAGATGTACTAGAATAGCACCAGAGTGGAAACTTTCCCCACAGTTACACCATTTCTGTTCCATGCAAGACTCTAGCAAACACAGGACGAATAAATCCAGAAGCTGTCGACCTACCCAGCCATGACAATGAAGAAATCCAGGCGGTTCCAAGTATCTCCAAGGTAACACTTCTTGCCAAAGATCCCCAGGGCCACCATCTTTAAGACCATTTCCATGGCAAAGAAGATGAAGATGAAATCATCAAATACCTGCCAAACAGAAACCCAAGAGCACGTTTGATAAGCATTCTCAGCCTTGGACTTTAAAATGCAGAATGTGAGATAAATACAAATTTCAGTACTTCTGAAAATGAGTTAGAGGCAGGGCTGGAAAAGCTTCTTCCGTGCAGCCCTGACATCACAGCTCTTCCTGCTGCTCAAGTACGCAAGGGGCTTTTATAGTTTTTTTTTCTCCATGGGTGAAGTAATTGATGCAGACTCAGAGACTCCTTACAAGGACTTGAAAGGAGGTGTTGGCTCAGCACCAGCAGGTCCAAACCTGGCCAGGGAAACACCATCTTTCCAAGGTCTCCCAGGAGGGATTCCTCATGACTCCGCTGCAAATGGCTCAGCTGAGGACATAGTGCAACTTCAGGCACAGCTTGGACAGCACATACAAAACACAGGTGGTGGCTTCAGATATCTGAATGTCGCAGCCTCAGCAACCTTTGCTGGCACCTTCTCTTTGGGGAAGCAGCAAGCACAGCTAGTGCATTCATAGGCTGGATGTACCCATGACCCTTCTTGGCATACCTTTTGTTTCTTCTCCCTTTGGGCATCCTGAATACCACATTACATGTGGACTCAGTAGTACCCTTGCTCCTCAACAGAGTAGCAAACACGTTGGGGGTTGCTATTCTCTCCTGCCTAGATGCTGTAACCTTAGTTATTTCTCCATGGCTTACCTCTGAGCTATGTGTCTTGTAGCTGTCTATATCAGGAAACCCCTGCTTATGCACAGGATCAGGCAGGTTAGCAACTGTTCTGTATTGCATGGTCACAATAGACTTCATTCATTATCTCTCTTGCCCCATTCCGCTCCTCAAAGCAAGCTCTTGCCATTTTACAACAGGATAGCTTACTGCCAGGGACATTCTTGCCAACCTGTCTGGGAAGGTGTTGCCCACATGCTGAAGGAAAGCATGCGTGAAAATTTGTGACTTGGACTGAGGCACCATCACAACAAGAAGGAAGTCTGCTTACCTGCAAGATTTTACACCTGTCAGAAAGGCAGTCCATATCCTCACACGGCTGGTACATCCCCAGGGTAACGCAGTTTAACAAAATCACCATCATGCTGACACACTCAAACCAGGTGGAAAAGAGTCAAGGAAAACTTCTGTAAAAGTATCATGGCTGAGATAAGCTTGCTCTAGGCTTGCGGTGACAAAATAGGAAGATTAAGGGAAATAACAACTGCTGGTAGGCTGATTTATTACATTCTTAGGTTTTTCCCCCTCAGTTCCTCACTACTCCACTCCTCGATTAAGCCAAAACTCTTTTCAAAAGGGGAAAGTAAAGGTAGCACAAAGGCCTAAAGTATTTATACAAGTCAAATCATTGCCATAGTTAAACACATGCTCACTCCTCTCCTGTTGCTTTGCTGAGTGCCTTCCCTCATTGGTTTACTGAATCTTCCAAATACATGGAAGAGACTTTCCATGGTGGCCTATACCCAAATGTGGCAGAGATTCTCTGTGATCTAGGGATCTAAATCAAAATGGACAGCTGGATCTCTATGTGAGCCTAGTGATTACTGCCCTTCTGGGAAGGGGGTACAACACAAGGCTAGAAGTCTCCCTCTTCCCTTCTGAGAGAAACGTGGAGATAAAGAGTTGCCATACTGGAACAGGTCAATGGTCCATCTAATCCGTTATTCTGCTTCCAGCAGTGACCCATGCTGGATAAAACTCCACAATGTGCCTAATTAAGTTATTCAGTAACCATGGGGGGAAATTGCGTTTCTGACCCCAGCTGGTGATCTGTTTATGCCCTAAAGCATGAGGATTGATAGCCCTTATAATTGTTTTCTCAGCTATACTGGTGTCCCTGCAGATGCTTTGCTTATTCATTTGAATCCTTTGTTGATAATCTCACTAAAATATCTGCTTCGATAATAGTTAGCAGCCGTGAGCTATGTTGGCTGATTATACTTTACATTAAAAATTTTTTCCTCCTATTTATTTTTTAATTTGCTGCCTTTTAATTTCATCAAGTGAACTTCACTTCATTTATATATTACAGAAGAGGATGAAAATGGTGTATTTTTGTGACCTTCTCTGTGCTTTCAACACCCTCTACCTGCCTCCTCTTCACCATTCCTCTCCTCCTGAAGGAGTCTTAAGACCTGATACAAGTTCTTATCCAAGAACTCATTTACAGTATTTTAGCTCTGAAAGTGGGCACGTTTCTGTGATATCTTTCCAGCGATCGCACTGCAAAGCAGTGATGTAGATCTAATGAGAATGGACCTCCAACCTCTGGCAGAACCATCCTTCTTGGGTATTTTAACACACCTCACATAAACATATCTGCTAGTTTCCATTTTTTTTTTAATTTAAAATAACAGAGCCAAGAAATTATCCATTTAAAATACAACCCACTGAGTGCACCCATTTTCAGTCCTTGCAGAACTGAATCCAAAACGGCAGCCTATATCTCTAGTCACTTCTGAAAGACACTCAACATCTATGGTTCATTCTGAGCAACTCTTCCGTGCTCATTCTCTGACAGTGATTCATGACTAACCCACACAATCTGATCTAGAAGATTATTAATTCTTTCTCTTCTCCCCCACCTGGTTTTCGATGAGCTACCTTCAATTACAAAATCAGACAAGAGCAGAGCACCAGCTCTATTATGTCAATCATGAGGTTGTGAGGTGATTTCAAGAATGTGTTATCACTATCCCTCACTAAGTTAATCCCAAGTGCTGTACAAAGTGGAGCCCACCCTCGATGTAGGCTTCAAAACCTTTTTTGAGAGAAATACACCAAAAGGGCACAAATAAGATGTTTACCCTCAGAGGTCTACACAACACAACTTCAACTTTCCACCTTTCTCTCTCTTACATGTTTCTTTAATGATCTGATCCAATGCCCAGGAAAGCAGTTGGGGAGGTTTCCATTAGCTCCCACAGGCTTTTCAGGTAAGACTGCAATTCTCTTCCGGAGTTTTCAAAATCTGTTCAGCATCATCTTTCACAGAATTACAGAACCACAGAATGGCTGAGGTTGCAAGAGGCCTCTGGAGGTCACATTGTCCAACAGGGGAGTTGAGCAGGGGGGCTCAAAGTAGCATCAACGACAGCAGATTGCTTAGGGTCGCATCCAGTTGGGTTTTGAATATCTCCAAGGATGGAGGCACCAGAACCTCTCTGGGCAACCTGCTCCAGTGTTTGACTAGCTACATAGTGAAAAAGTGTTTTCTTACATTTAAATGGGATATCCCATGTTTCAGGCTGTGCCCATTGTCTCTTGCCCTGTCACTGGGCACCACTGAGCAGTCCGTCTCCTTTACTCCTCCCAGCAGGTATTTATACGCATGGATAAGATCCCCCTGAGCCTTCTCTTCTCCAGGCTCTCTCAGCCTCTCCATTTTGCAGCAGGTGTTTTGACAGCTACTGGAAAGGCAGCACCAGTGAAGCCCTGATGGAGGCATCAGTGCTGAATGACATTCTTCGAGGGGCCAAAAGAGTTTTGGTGTGGGCTGAGCCAATGGCTGCAAAAGTTCCTCTCCCTGGGCATAAGGCAGCCAGGAGAGGTACAGACAGAGCCAGTGCTTAGAACAGCCCCAGATGAAATTAATATGTAAAAAATGAAAAGCAAAAATTGTTTTAAAAGCCAGGTTTTTTTCTTCAGCAAACATCCAGAAAATATGAGACAAGAGACCCGGAGGCAGGGAGTGCTCTCCGACTGCAGCCAAACTCAGCGAATTCAGGCAAAGGGGCTCGAAGTCAGGGGTTTATTTCATACAGATCTACACTTTTGTGCACATGCTTCAGCAGCAGCAATGCGTGGGTGGTCAGGATGCTCCCGTACTCCCTTTGCTCCTCCCGCTTCCCTTGCAGTGCCCCCCCCAGACCACGCAGACCATGGCAGGGTGCCTTCGGGCAGCTGGCGAGACCCCAAAGCACAAGACCTGGCCAGCCACGGCGAGCGCTCCCAAAAACATTGCAATTTGGGCCAGATGCGCAAGGCCCTCATCTTCTTGCTCAGAAAGCTGTGGCTGGCTGCACTCGATTTCTCCTCCCCTGCTTTTTGGATACCAGCTCTCTGAAAGTTTGCCAGCGTTGTCCAGGCTTCCCGAGGATGCTGCTGAATCGCTGGCGGCTCCCAGGCTATTAAAGCGACATTAGGAAAAACTGCCGCCCCACGGTTTTCCTTTCAGAGCAGGCGGGGACCCTGAAAAGGCACATCCAGCCTGCAGCGGAGAGGAAGAAAGTGCTAGGAGAAAACCGAAGCATCTCCTGCCCCGTGTCGGGAGGGGTTGCTGCCTGCTTGGGTCGGTGGAGGGGGTAATTAGAAGTACCTGCTGCCTTCAATGTGTCACTGCTGTCAACCACGGCGACTGCCTCCTGTCACCACGGCAACAGCCTGCAGCCAGGTTTATCATCTTTCTTTCGGTGATGCCTCCCCCTCCCTGCATCCTTCACCCCCTCCTTTTCCCGGTGCCTGAGCCTGTAATTAATTTCAGCTGCTGACAAAGCCGGTCTTCACAATCTGCATCATTCAGTCAGAAGTTTCATTACTAATTAACTTCTTTTGAAGTTCAAATCTCCTAATTACAAGCGAACCCGCACACATGCTATCCCTCTCTGCCCCTGCCCTTCCTCGCCGCTGCTCTTCCTTCCCATGGCACCACTGCCGACACCTTTCCCAGCAAGATCTGGTGCCTCTGACAGGTTTTGGAAACTAAGAGGAGACCCAGGCATTTCTGCCCATGGTCAGCTCCTCTCTCTTAGCCACCACAAGACGCTTCAGAGAAAGGTACCAGGAAACCCACAGCAATCCACTATGTAGTAACCTGCCCTGAAAGGGATGTTTTTCCCTAATGGGAACAGTTCACAGTTGATTCAAGCCCTCAGGGATAAAGGGGTCATGGCACTCATTTGAAAAAGGAAAAACAGCAAGGGAGAAAGATTTCCTGACTCCTTTAACCATGGGCTATTCTCATTATACACATAATTGTCTCCTCCTTATAAAAGTCCCGTTAAGCTCTTGGCTTCAGCACTGTCTTGTGGCATCAAGATCCATATCTAGGTTGATTATATTTTGCCTAAAACACATTTCCTTGTATTGGTTCTATAGCTAGTGCCTGTCTGTGGCAGCGACACTTTGCTTTCTTGTGTCGTCCCTCTTTGTCCTTCCACACCCCAACCAGGGTCCATCCAGCTGCTGCCTGAAGGCAGCCACCACATATCTATTGGCCCTCTACCATGTCTTCCAATGGACAGGGCCAGTCACGAGCGGTGTTCCCCAGGGCTCAGTTTTGGGGCCGGTCTTGTTCAATATCTTTATCAATGATCTGGATGAGGGGATTGAGTGCTCCCTCAGTGAGTTTGCAGATGACACCAAGCTGGGCGGGAGTGTTGATCTGCTTGAGGGTAGGAAGGCTCTGCAGAGGGACCTGGACAGGCTGGATCGATGGGCTGAGGCCAACTGTATGAGGTTCAACAAGGCCAAGTGCCGGGTCCTGCACTTGGGTCACAACAACCCCAGGCAACGCTACAGGCTTGGGGAAGAGTGGCTGGAAAGCTGCCCAGAGGAAAAGGACCTGGGGATGCTGGTTGACAGCCGGCTGAACATGAGCCGGCAGTGTGCCCATGTGGCCAAGAAGGCCAACGGCATCCTGGTCTGTATCAGAAATAGTGTGGCCAGCAGGACTAGGGAGGTGATTGTGTCCCTGTACTCGGCACTGGGGAGGCTGCACCTCGACTACTGTGTTCAGTTTTGGGCCCCTTACTACAAGAAGGACATGGAGGTGTTGGAGCATGTCCAGAGAAGGGCAACGAAGCTGGTGAAGGGTCTGGAGAACGAGTCTTATGAGGAGCGGCTGAGGGAACTGGGACTGTTCAGTCTGGAGAAGAGGAGGCTGAGGGGAGACCTTAGTGCTCTCTACAACTACCTGAAAGGAGGTTGTAGTGAGGTGGGTGTTGGTCTCTTTTCCCAAGTAACAAGCGATAGGAAAAGAGGAAATGGCCTCAAGTTGCACCAAGGGAGGTTTAGATTGGACATTAGGAAAAATTTCTTTACTTAAAGAGTGGTCAAGCCTTGGAACAGGCTGTCCAGGGAAGTGGTTGAGTCATCATTCCTGGAAGTATTTAAAAGACGTGTAGATGAGGCGCTTAGGGACATGGTTTAGTGGGCATGGTGGTGTTGGCTTGATGGTTGGACTCAGTCGTCTTAGAGGTCTCTTCCAACCTTAATGATTCTATGATTCTAAGTCTGGGATGGAGAGAGACTCAAGGGGGATATGCGTCACCAGCACACACCAGGAGAGAGCCATCATCCACCCCCAAACCATCTGGGATGGAGTCAGTGCTGAAAGCCACAAGTTACAGGACAGTTAAGGAGATGTGCAGGTGTTTCTGGGAGCCAGACGTGTTGTGGTAGTGCTTGGAAACACGACTATGCATAATGCGAGATGATGTTAGAAATGGATGGTGGGATACAGGCAAGGCTTTTGGGCTCAATTCCTGAATGACAAATAGCAGAAGCAAGGTGTGCTGTATTGGAGCTGTAAATAGCTTGCACCTGGAAAGCTGGGTACTGCTTAATGTTCTTGGGATCGGCCTCAATCTCTGCTTTTTATCACTGACAAAAATACAACAGAGCAAAATGAAACAATACTTTGGGGTGCCCTCTCCTCTTCCTCCTTTATCATCAGCTGAAGAATAAGAATACACCAGGCCCAAAGAGCTCCCCAGTGGCTGGCGCTCCTAACAGCACAGAACATAGATAAGCTTTAAAAGCGTGACAATCCCTCAGTCTTTCCTGTTGCTATCTCCAAACCACTCCTAGGGTATGCCTTGTGCCAACTCAGGTCTTGAATATCTCAGACCTGTTTAACCTGCAGTAGAAACACCTTGGCTACAAAGCACTTACAGCAAGGGGAAAAAGCCAGCTCTGTGGTGTGGCTGGTCATGGTAGCATCTGTTCCTGTCCCAAAACAGAGAGAAGAGCCTGCTGCGGTAGAGCAGTTCAGTGACTGATCTAGAAACATGGAGCCCTGTGCAATGCATCCCAAACACTGGCCACCTGTGCACACAACTCCTCACGGCCTCCCACCTCTGAGCCAGTGCCAGGCAGGCAAAGCTGTGGGGACCCCGCAGGTGAGACATCACATTTGCATGATCCCTCCTCTCTGCCTCCCCTTCGGGCTCCTCTCCACCTCACTTTCATCCCACCATGCTTCCCGCCAGCTAAATGGCTGCACCCTGTGATTCCAGTTTGCAGTGATTGCATTTTCTTTCCCTCCTTTTGAAATAAGCTAAGGACAGTGCTGTGTTCCTTCCCTACTTTCCTCCCTGGCTTTGTGACCCTCCTGCAAGAAGCCAGTAGGATGCTGTAACTGCAGTAAGACAGTTAATATTTCATTTATAATGGAAGGAGTGATTTGTGTTGTGAAGGTCAGAGAAACAAGTAGCTCCAGGGAAAGAAGTGCTTATTTTCTCTCCCTCATTGCTGTTGGCTTTTGCAGATGCCCTCACAGGTGAGTTTCATTTTTTTCCCCCTCCCACTTTTTTCTTATCACCACTCATTTTTTTTCCTTCTATGCTGATGCATAGGAGTTTCATGGTCTTTTTCTGCAAAACAAGCTGACAGAAGCAACAGGGTTCTTTCTCTTCAGCCTCAATGTGCTAAGCTAACCCACTAGAAAAAGTTGAATGTAACACCTGATGTTCACTCAAAGGAAAATACATCTCAAAATGTGTTTGTGTTCAAATAGATCAAAAAAATCAAAATATTTCTCAGAACAAAAAGCTTTTAAAATCCTATTTCGGAAAGGTTGAAACATTTCTTGTCTTTTTTAGTGCAAAGAAATGTTTCGACATTCAGAAAAGAGGTTGTGGTTTTTTGACCTGACTTAGAACTCTCTTTTTTTGAGTTCTGAGTCAATTGGAAATTAAATGCCAATACCCAGCATTGCAATGCTGGGATTTCATGATGGCCAAGCTATAGAGTGCAATTTATAAAGCCTTCTTGCAAGCCCTCAAGGTCAACATGCTCTAGGTCCTCCCATGTCATGTAATCTCTTGTAGATGTTTGCTTTCATCACGTCATCATTTATACACTCTTCTCACGAAAGAGGAGCACCTGAACTTTAGACAGCTGACATATGCATCGCCAAAGTCTTCAAGTCTTTCATAATATTGATGCCAAGGAAAGGACCGCAGTACTGCCAAACACATCAGGACTGTTTCGTTGATTTGAGAGGCACTAGGGAAGACTTACACAACTTGTGATGGTGTCACTGGGAGGCAGGACAAGAAACTACAGAAAAGGGAGGCAGTAGAGAGATTTTAAATACTTGGCAATACTTCAATGTTTCTGCCCTTTGGAAGGGACTTTACATCAAGAACAGGTTCATTAGAAAAGAAAAAGACTCAGTTGTATCCATATTAAATCAGATAAACACCAACAAAGCAAAGCACCATTCGTCAGCCTCTCTGATCGGTCTAACTTCCCAGCATTGCTCAGAAAGCGGGTCCTGTACCAGGCCACACAGGCTTTTGGCTGTGTAGCTCAAATTCAGATTTAGCTTAGAGACTAATGAGAACCAAGTCAGTTGTATCTCGTATACCACATCATATCCCCCTGCGGAGTTAGGTGAGCACTGAAGATGGCTTTTGCAAAGGTTTTTTTTTTCCCCCATTACAGAAACAAAATAAAGCAAATCTCTCATTTCTTAAAACTCTTTCCATAATGATTTATTCAGACCTGCTAATTGCATCCATTAAACTCTCAAGTCCAGCAAAACCAAAACTAATAGAAAGAAATTTAACCTCTGGCAGAAAATATGTACAATGGAGATTAAGAGGCTAAGAAGGAATCTGAAGAGCAAATAGACAGAGTTATAAATGCAATGAGACAAGTCTTCAGATATTCCAGAAATAGGAAGTCAATGAGAGATCTCTGACCTAGTGTAGGGCCACAACAGGCCACAGAGTGCCCCTAATCAAACAGGAGGTTGCAGAGAGAAAGCAAGGCTTCTTTATGATGCCCTTCACCACAGCAACCACAGGAGAGCCTGTCAGTCCTAAAGCCAGCACGAGTTAGGCCAAGAATTCTGGCTGGCTGTCACATCACCTGGATGGATATACATTGGTCTTCTAAAGCAAACTGGTGTTTTCTTCAGAAGAGGTGTGCAGATCCCACTGCTAATTATTCAAATATCTCACAAATACCATGCATCTTCATCAATGCTGCTACACAGCCCTACTACTAATGATTATGTCCTGCCTGTAGCAGCTGGGGCCCAGAGCTTCTCCATTGATAATGACCCGCCTCCAAATTGCATCTAGCTTTCAGGGTGCAACAGAGCACCTCTTTAACAGTGTGTAACATTCCTACAAAGCTGTTTACTATAGGAAGCATGAAAAAAAAATAGTATCTAGGAAAAAAAAAAAAACCAACACCCAAGAATCTTTTTTTAGGTCAGAAGAAAGTAATTACCCAAATTTAAACTTGAGCAGGGTATTAGAGGTAATGACTGTTCCTGGAGAAAGAGCTTTTTAATATCCTCAGATGGCTGGGACTGCGGCTGCATGTCTTACTTGCCAGTAAAGCAATACTCCACCATGCTGTGGGATCAGTTCAGGACTGACTTGAGGAATCGCACCTCCTGCTGACTCCCAAATGGTGCCTCCTGCAGCATTCTGGCTCTGCCTTGGAGATTGCCATCCAAAACCTGACCTGGCTTCACATTAGGAGCTTCAACAAGGTCACAGTATGAGGCGATAAAACTGCAGCTTGGAACATTATTATGCTATACGACAGTTGAAAGAATTTTGCTCCAAAATCTCCTAGTCAAAGTGGCAGGTTCAGCAGCTGCTTTCTGCTGCAGATAGAGCTGTAGCGGTAACAGACACCAGAGAAGGACCACCAGAAGAAATCCCCTGAACCACAAAACTGGGATCCAAATTGTAAAGCTTTTACTGCTTACGGATATTTCACTTTGTGGAGGCAATTCCCTACTGACATCAGTGGCACAGTAGGGATCTTAGAAAAGTTAGTCTTTGTTTTTGCACTCTGTTGGACCTCTGCTCCAAAGACGACCTGAACTTGGCAGGCCAAGGCAGGAAGGCATTTGCAGTCCAGGAGTGATTCAAATTACCAATGAGCTTCAGAGTAACAAAAATCTGAATTTGAATGGGGCAGCTGAATGCTCTGATACAGGGCTCCCATCATGCATGACCCCAGGAAGTGAGAAGACCAGTCAGAGAGGCTGGTGGAGTCACCATTCTGAAACCAGAGCCTGACCCACAGAGGGGTTTTTTGTTGGCTTTTTATCTGATTTAATCTGGATGTGGTCAAGCTTACTTGTGGAAATTTCCTTCCGAAGTGTAAAAACACAAACTGCTTTGCAAGAAAAAAAATCAAAATCTCTCCAAATCCTCCCTCTTTGCTTCTGTGCTTCATTGCCCTGCCTCCCAGAAACACCATCCAAATTTGTGTAAAAGTCTTCCCTAGCACCTGTCAAACTGATGTTAAAAGTTCTGACATGTTTGGCAGTACTGCAGTCCCTTCTTTGGCCTTTATGTCATGGTAGGTTTGAATGGGGTCCTTATCTTGGGTGGGTCCACTAGACATATCCACCAAATTAATGCAGCACTATAATAGCAGTATCTGTGTGACTCAACTTCAAGAAAGGGAGAAGAAAAGAACTATTGATGGTGGATTTGGGAGGGCAGGGAAAGCAGGAGAATTAAAAAAAAAAAAATGGAAGGCATTGCTTTTTCCCTTCCCTACTGCTCCTAATGTTTTCTGGTTTGTCTTGTTTTTTTTTTCCTTCTGCCTTGGTCTTTTGCTTTCCGGAGCTCTCCTTCCCCCTCTCTAGTGGAAAGAAATGCTTAAATATTTGGAATGAAACAGCATAAAGAGGCAAATAAATGTTTCTTCAGGAACCAGGAACGAAGAGCCAGGTTTTGGAAGACATGCAGGCCCTTAAGGATGCCCAAGAATGTTTTGTGGATCTTTTACAGCGTACAGATCCCTGCCTCCCACTGATTTTAGTGAGACCGCGTTGTGCCCCTCAAGTTTCCCAGATGAGCTCTCCGGTAGTTCACAAACGCAAACAGGTGAAAGGAGGGCACATGCGAAGGGGGGAAAGTTGGCTGCGAAGTGCCAACAAGTGTCTAAAGCATGCTCGACTCCTTCCATTTCCAGTGCAACTTTCACCTTCTCATCTTCCTTTCTGGTGCTTTCTAGGTGTGGGTTTTGTCCTCTTGTTGTGGGTTTTAGGCTCAGTTGGCCTTGGGAAACAGTCTGTGGGCCACGAAGAGGATATTCCAATGAACCTCCTGAAACAGGCGCTGCTATGCAGCTGCCTGTCACTGCCCGGGCTTAGAGGGCTGGGGGTCACCTCCCCAGGACTACAGCACAGAGGCATGTGGAGGACAGACAGATGTGGGTCGTGGGTGTTGCTTTTGAGGGTTGTTTTTCTCCCCAACTACTTTACAGCAAATACAAAGGGATGGTGGAAACATCTGTCTTTGAATAAGAAGCCATTTCCCTGAAGAGGAAAACGGGTAGAAGAAACCTCACCAGCACTGAAGGTCTAAAGCCCACGCTCACCGTCTTCCTGTTCCTGCTCCTTTTTCTTGCACTGGTCTCTCTGTTCATCACAGAGAGATGTTTTTCTTGTTTTTCTAGTCCATCCAAGTTTTCAGATGTTGCAGATTGCTTTTTCCACCCTTTGCAACTTCCCACCCATCTCTGGCAAAGGTCACACGAGTCCAAGCTGAGCTCACAGGGACACACGACTCAAATACATCTGAAGGGAGCGCAGGGCACCTTTAATAAAAGGCTGTCTTGCCTTGCAGGAATGTGAAGATGACAATGAAAGCACAAAGGACGGATTATGGACCTTCTCACAGTTTAAAAGGTGTATGTGTCCTTCCTCACAGGGGCTCTGCTCTCTGCGGGTACCAGGGCAGTATCCTGTACCCCGGTAAATCACTTGGTGAAGGATGTGGAAGTGAGCGCCTTGCTTCTCCAGACAGCCAGTTTCCAAGGCTGACTGATCTTAGAGGGTACTCTGACTCCAGTAGCAGTCCTGAATTAGAGAGGCAGAAAGGCAGGATAAGGCCACTTTGCCTTTCTCCCTTCTCCCAGCTAGGTGATGCTTTCAGTGGATACAGCATCACTAAATCACGTGCCTGGTGCTTCGCTTAGCAGGCTTTTCTGATGAGTGCTTCAGTGCAGAAAAAAAAGTCATGTGGTGACAAAGCTTTGCAGCAAAGTAAATAAAGGTTACTTCAGAAGTGTAGGGAGTGCTTGGTAAGGTCACTCAGAAGAAACTGCATACAGTCTAAGCAAAATGCAGGGCAATAACAAAAAGAGCTGGGTATGAGCTCCTGCTGTTTGTTTCATCATTGGCTATAATTAAATAAAACACAACTTTCAGAGTTTCAAGATGCCACCACCCGCTACTTTGAATGCACATTTTTCCCTTCATTGTTTTTGATTTTTTGAAGGCTTGTAGCTGACCCCTTTTGCCCTGGTTCCCAGAGGGTATGCTGGAAGAACCGATGGCCTGCAGGACACATGCCTGGGGGAAGGACTGATTGCAAATGACTGAGCCAATCTGTCTCAGCAGATAACTGGATGCTAGGAGCTCCAGCCAGCATGCAGGCTCACAGCAGCTGCTGGAATCTCCTTGAGGACACAAATGGGCTATGGATGGTCTCCTGAAAAAGAAGCTCCTGACATGTACATGTGAGAGGTACCTGTGAGGGGCGGGAGAAGTGCTCATTATTTAAGCTTCTCATCGGAGGAGAAGGGACCCTGTGGTGGATGAGCAGATGTGCCAGTACTCTCCTTATACATCTGCTCTCTTTCTCTTCCTTCCCTCCCCTGCAACAAAGAGCACTCGGTGAAAATGAGATTATTTAAGCCATCTAGCGCTTCCTTCAAAACGCTACGTAAACTTTCACTAATTTCCACAACTACCTCTTAAGGTACATAAATACTTCCCCTTTGTTACCGATAAGAAAGCAAGCAGGAGAGGAGCAGGTTTTTCCAAAGTGGCCCCTGATTTGGGTTCTCCAATGCATGAGCTTCTTAGAGCCTGGTTTTCAGGACTGTGTAATACTTGTCATTTCTAACACAGCCAACAAGAATTGTGAAGCTCCAAGCCTCCGAGCACCTGGCTCCCACCGCCTCAAGTTGGATGGCCCTTCAGAAAAAACATTACCCAGAGATCACACAGTCAGTCACTGCCTGGGACTGCATTAAAATTTAGGTGTTCCTGACACCCAGTACATACTCACTAAACCCCTCAGCTTTCTGGCTAGCTGACAGATTGCACCATGCCAGGGAAAGGAGCCAACATGACTCATGCTCAATCACCGCGATACCAACAGTATTGAGTGCTGTTTTAGGGGGGTTAAATGCTGTGAATGTGCTAAGCATTATCAATATTAAAATATTATTAGTATTATTTATGAGGTATCTCCATGTGTCCTAGATGACACTAGCCAAGATCAAATTCAAATTATGCAAAATGTTACATAAACATGCAGTAAAACATGCTGCCTGCTCCAAAGTGGTGTTAATCTAACCGAACAGGACAGGCTAACGATGCATTACGATCTCTGCTTTGCACACAAGAAGCCAGAGCACAGAGAAATGAGCGGATTTACCCAAGGGCAGACAAGAGACATGGGGCACAGCTGGGAACTGAGCAAGAGTCTCCCAATTTGTTCTCCAGTGTCTTTGACCTAAGATCGTTCTACATCTCAACTACAACTGCATTTGATGAGGACAGTGCCCACAGGGAGAATGGTTCTCCCATAAATCTTTCCTGAGAACAATGGAAAAAGTGTCCAAGTTCCACTTTATAGAGGCAAGTAATGTACTGCATATAGATTACCGTAAATGTAGGGCTCCCTGCACCTATTCAGAGAGGTCTCTGGCTGTTCAGGTGTGCAGTGCACAGACAGGCAGGAGCCAGAAGACCTATGCTCTCTACCTCCATCTTCCACAGATACCTTCATTGGTATCTTCTCAAGTCGTTGGGATCTCAAGATAAAATTCAGCCTGTAGTTATAATAGCGTAATATTAAGTCCAGTCTAATACCCACGCATCTTTCTTTTTTCCTATCTGCCAAAGAATTTGCTACCTTCCAAGGGCGCTCCAGATTCCTTCGATAAGAGAGTGTTACGTAAGCACAAATTATTGACACATTTGACTGCAGAATGACCAGCTCCAAAAAAGGCGGTTCCTGCACAGCAAGTTGCTAATAGCACAGGCTAGCTAAAGCCTCCATCAGTACAGCAGAGTTCGGCTACCTCTTTGATGTCTTTCTGCCTGTTGTATTCACTGCCTCTCTTCAGATTTAGGACTAGTAGTACATTGCTATTGCCACATTCGTATTCCTGTGATCTACTTGCTTTCATATAGATTCAACTTCACACACTATTTATTCTGGAGTTTTTGACAGCCTCTGGAAATCTATGCCTCTTCCTCTTATTTACAGCCTAACTTATTTTTCCCTGTACAGTTTCCAGTCAGAAACTATGGATGTGCATTAATCTCATTTCATTTTGGACATACTAGTTACAGCCTGGCTCGTTGCCCCATCCTTTCCAGCCATGCCAAGTATTTCCCTTTCTCTTTTCAGAGTCTTTCTTATGAGCCTATTGGTTTTGTTTTGTTTTAATTTTTAACAACCATCCCCAATTCTGTGTGACTCTGCAGGAGCTGCTCCTTTATTGGATTACTCTTCACTGTCTCACAGCCATCCATCTTCCATCGCGTTAATTACTGAGCACCAAAGGATCACTTGCATTTCCATTGTCCCACGCAGCTTTCATTGCCTTCTCCACTAGTCAGCTACCCTCAGATTCCTCCCCCCTCTCCACAGTACGTATGCTGTTTAAATACTACCCACTTAACTACCTCATTTCCAGCAGCCTACTTCCCTTTTGCTTATAGCAATAAAGTGACTTCACCATAAAAATGGAATAAAGGTGATTGTTTAGCTGGGACATAGCTAGTACAAAATGTTGGTGAACAGAGTACAAAACCCAGTCATCTTCCCCTGCCCCAGAGGAAAGGACTCAGGTGCGGTCACGGCAGCCTGCAAAGGTCCACCACAGGGAAGGCTGCATCATGATGCAGACATTTCACCTCTGAAACCCCCTGGATCAGTAGGTCACCAAGCCAAAGAGAGACATCAAGTTATTGATAACCTGCCCAGCTCAGCAAGACAAGATATTGGCAATGGTGGGCACCAGAGACCCGATATATGTGGTAAATTCATTCTTCGTGGATTAGGACGGCTGCTTCATGCCCAGTGCAGCCCTGCCAAGGGCCCATCAGGAGCAGTAGCTTCACATGCTGTTCTCCGAGATAACATACCAGCTACTAGTAGACTCAGGATACCTGCAGTTGGCAGACCCATCACCTTCTGCAAATTTATTCTCCTACCCCTTACACGCAGTGTATCCCTCTCCAAATAGATTTAGCAGAGACTTAACAAAGCTCACATCTTCTCTACACAATCTTTTCTTTCATCTGAGAATGATTCTTCCTGTCCAGATACAATCAGACATGGAGCCAGCAGTGTACTAGAAAAGACTACCATAGAAGCTTTAGCTTTAGGCTTTCTTGCTAATGATCTACCTTTACATTTCAAGACTTCTTTCCTACAGATTCTTCTATCACTGAGATGTACTATGACCACAGGCTCTTTCACAGCTGTCTGTAATGTACTCACATACCTTGTGGGATTTGACACCCTTGTATCCAGTAGGCAAATTATCTTACAGGTCTCACACAGCTCTCACAGCCATCACACATGCAGCTGTCTGCATGGCAGACAACAGAATTATCTCCTCTCCCCGTAACCTGTTTGCACATCACATCCACGGAGTTTATGCAGCCAATGTAGCTACTATCAAACCCAAACCAGAAGCTGTCTATGCTCCTGCACAAGCTGACGTCTTTCAAACCCAGAATGCCACCTGGCTGGGAAAGCAACGCAGATGCAAACTGACAGTACCAAGTGTGTCCTCATCATCACCACCAGCAAGGTGCTACTGAGCTTGATAGGAGTTCTGGAGAGGAAAGTTGGGAGTTGAAACGAAAGGGTCCCTTCCTCTAGTCGCATGTCTAATACTCTGCTGACCACTTACATGTGCTTCTCCAAACAGAAGTAGACCACAGCCCTTGGCCTGTCCCACTTCAGCTTACCTGTGGCAGCGATGACAGGACTTGACAAGGAACATGAGAAAAATGCATAAAAGAACAGTTTTCCTGGAGAGTCAGGAGACAGAGAGAAGCCTGAGGGTGAGAAGTCATTGCTGTGACCTGTGCCTCAAGCATCCACCCATTTTGCTACCAGGACGCACGTTGCTTCACATGTCCATTCCCATCGAACATTGTGCAGTGCAAGAAGGATGTCTATTTTAGCCTGAGTCAGGTAAGGGACCAAAACATTTTCCCTCAGGTAGCTTCTTTCCTCCCTTTCTAAGGGAGCAAAAGAAGGGATGGTCCTGCCATTGCACCTCTTCAGAAGAGGAGAAAACCCCTCTGCTCCACCAGTTTTCTGGAAAAGAAGTTGCCATACCTGTTCCTATGGCTGGAGGCGTCTGCACCTCCACTGCGTATAAAGCACAGCCTCCTCTTAGGCATGCTTTGAGCGCCCACTTAGCTACGTCGCATTTAAAGAGCTTCCATGTTATTTACGACAGCGAGCGGAAGGAAAAAAAAAACCACAGAGCGTAGGTCAGGATAGTAAAGACAGACTTGGCACACCTGAAGGAGCCAGCCACTGAGGACCCGCAGTAAATCTTGAAAAACGAGTGCAAAAGAGCTCCCATCACTTTCCCGGAAAGAACAGCCTGTCCCTAAAGCCAGCTCTGCTCCCAGCCCCTCTGCCGTCGGGGAGGATGGCAAATCACCAGCCAACAGCCAGGTGGCCGAGGTCCTGCGGCCCCGTGGGGCGAGGGACCCTTGCCAGGCAGCGGCCAGGGCAGCTGCAGCATGCCAGGTCTGGAGCCAGCCACGCGCTCAAACCCCTGCATGCTGCGCCAGGCTGATAAGGCATTTTTTTCCCCTCCTTCTCCCTTGCTCTGCACCCTTCCCACCCACCTGCCACTAAGACTGGGGAGAAGGGTACAGAAGAAAATCACAAATTTGCACCAGTATTTTGTGCGCGGTGACCCCATTATAATTTTTTTTTGTTTAAGTTCAGCTTCATTTCTCCAGGGTAATTAGTTCTAGCGACCCTTCAAATATACTTTTCAGCCTCACAGAGCCATAAATTTCCAAGTGACAATCATCACGCCGGGCTGCACCGTCAGGTACAAAGCTCTTTGCTGGTCCTGTCTATCTCTCCATGTTTAAGACCATTTCCATGAAGCCTCCCGCACACACACACACGCCTGATCCTTTCCTCCCCCATGAGCAGTCACACTTCTCTCTCACACTCCTCCTTTCAGCTTCCTGGATGCTGCCTTACAGGGTTTTGTTTGAAGGTGTATAAAAAAGAAATGATAGACTTAGGTTGGCCCTGTTACAGGCTGCTGCACGACAGCTTTTCAAAGGAAGTATGCCTATGCACGTGTAACATATACAGGAATATAGGCCACATACACAGGACAATCATCAGCTGATATAGGTCTTTCATTGGGAAGGCACGTACATGCAGGTGTTCTAATGGTTTGTCTAGTGTTTTATTTCTTCACCTAGCATACCCAGGCTTTTTGATGACACATTTGATGCACACATTATTTTTAAATGGTCAAAGTCCTCTATTTTAAGTCAGTCATATTTATTTGGAAACTTAATCTTTCTTTTGAGAAGGATTTTTCTTCCCATGTTGGAAAATACCCCTACTTTTTCCATTTAACCCTAATTTAAAAGAAACAGAGCAATAAAAGAGATTGTTATTCCCTATCCTCATTGTACTGAAACCCTGTGCTCTGCAGAAGGAACTGCTGTGATCCTTTAGCACTTCCTCTATAACTACCACCATCGAGGTCCAAAACAAAGCCACTGAAGTCAGCAAACCCCTACAGGCTGCACGGACAAGGTCCTCAGTAAAGCAACCACCTGTCAGCCCACAGCACAGAGACAGTCAACTTGTCCAAACACAGAGAAGACCTTGACAATTTGAGGTGGGCCTAGACAACCATTTTCAGCTCCCTTTTCCAGACTCCATCAAATCTTGGCCACCACACCTCTAATTTTAATAGCGCATAAATTTGGGGATTCGTATTTAATTTGTGGCACAATACGTAAAGAGGGAGCAGTGTGGACATGCATGTATATGTTTGTCTGCTTGTTTGGGGGAAGAGTGGAACTAAATCATTCCTTTTTCACCCAGTCACTGTGACCACTCTGGGTCAGTTTTTTTGCTTCTTGTTTCTCATCCCAGAGCGCTATTCCCACGACAGTTCCACCAGCAGGCTGGCGAGACGCAGAACAAGGCTGGGATAAAGCAACCAGGGCAGAGGAGAGCAGAACCCATGAAACGCATGTCATTTCCAGGGAAACACAGCCAAGTTTGTACCTGATCCAGGGAGAGAGAATCACCCTTCCATAGGGAGGAGACTCCCACTTTCCAGCAATGCTCCTGTTTCCCTTCTAGTTGTGAAATGGCTTGAAATGGCTCAAAAAAGTAAAAAAAAGAAAAAAAAAAAAAGCAGTTTAGCATTGGAGAACCTATCATGGGTCATCTTTTAGAAACAGAGATGGTTCGTTCCAGCCCCAGTAGAGTGAGGCTAGTGGCACATAATGCACCTGACCCTGGCAGGGACAGAAAAACAGCTGCAAGAAAACAAATTTGAATTCCCCAAGCCCTTCATAATGCAGCCGCTTTTTAATGTGGTTTAGAGCATGTGGTAGTCAATGGAAAGATTTTATTAACACAGAACCTGCATAACTCAATTGTAAGTTTTAATCCATTCCAAATCATGTTAATAAAGCCTGTCTGCCTAATCCCCATTCCACAGCTGGAATAGCAGAGGATGGTGGCTCAGCTTGAGAAAATATGGACTGGGACACTCCAGTGCTTACCACCCAATGGCTTTCCAAAAGGGTCCTATATTTGTACCTGGACAGGAATAGCCCATAACTCCATCTGTCAGTGGAGCTCTCCACCAATTTACATATCTCAACGCACAGTCCTGCAAATCACTACAGCACAGGGACAGACACACATCCCACTCAGCACTTCTTGCTGGGGGGGAACCTCCAGCAGAGGGACAGGGTGGAGAACAGAAGATGGCAACTGCTTCAGTCTTGCCAGTGTAACCCAATACTACATGTGGGACAAGACCACACAGTTGCAGTCAAAAGCAGAATTCAAATTTGTTATGGTCAATTTATTAAACCACTTGCACATACATAATCACGTTTTCTGCAACGCAGAGATAGTGTTGGACATCCTCGACCTGGTTTTGAGACACACTGAAAATCGCACAAAAAACTACCTCGTAGCAGGTCTGGGATAAAGATCTCACACCCATGGGAACTGGGCTCCTTAGGAATGCTTAAATGGAAGCAGAGAAACACCCAGCACACACTGTCTAGTAGGGAAGCGAGTTGGTAAGCCTGAAAGACCTTTCTCAACTCTAACATGGAAGATAACAATACGCAGGGATTTTATCAGTTACCACAGAAAAAGCTGGATGGATGTGGTGCTTGTAACAGCATGATGAAGAGAGAAGCTAAAATCCAGGGCAGGGCTCGTAAGACCAAATTCAATCACTCAGCTCTACCACTTCTGATTTCAGATTAAAACTCCCACCTCCTCCTATTGCAGCACCTCCAGCTTGCCCAGCCCTACGCACAGGCTGGTGAAACGTTTAGTTGTGGTTATAGGTTCAAGCCTAGGAAAAAGCTCTCTATGATGCCAGGCTCCTTTTGCTGGCATCCTGTGGATGGGATCTCTTTCAAGCATTTCTGCTTTCTTTCTTTGCCATGAGGTTACTCTGTTTCTAGACTACACAATTGTATTATGAAGGTTCTCAGCAGTGGTATCATTTATTTGAAGATGATCAAATCTAGATTGAAAAAAAAAACCAAAAATGCAGACCCCTATCATGTCACTGGATATGTAGGGAGAGAGGAATTGTTTGTTTTTCACTGACCCTTTAAAACAAATGTTTTCCTGTCTGGATTAGAAAACATGCCACATCTGAGTAAAATTTAACTCAAATCTCCTTTCTGTTTTCTATTGCTCTTCAAACAGGGAATTTCAGAGACTGCTTCACTGATGAGAAAAAAATGGATTTGGTTTATTTCAGGAGCGGAGGCTGTGCCTTGGTTCTCTCTGATATATGAAACATCCCTTGATTGTGCAAATGCATCCTGATGGTGTCTTTGTGTTCCTGTCACTCCTGATTTATGGGGGCCTTTTCTCCACTCAGAAGAAGAATTCATTTCAATTTCCGTTACTTGTACCTCTCCCCGCAGCGCTCCAGCCCTGGAAGGGAGCTCGTGTTCTGCTTCCCCGCAGCTGCCCCACATTGCACCAGCATCGGGCAGGATACGGGCGTAGGGGTGGTACAGGCACTGCTCTACGGGAACAAGCTCACACTGCTGGGATCTCCAGCGAGATATCTGTTTGCTTATGCCCAGCGAGGATCCTTGACACGTTGGGTCCTGTTTCTCACCCCTTCCTCTGTGCTGTGATGAAGGGAGAAGTCAGCAGCCCTGTGTCCTGCCTGGTTCCCAAAACAGGCCCTCGCTTGTTCACCCCTTCTCTGTGAAACAGCAGTCAACAAAAGAGCAAGAAGGACTTGGATATGCTCAGGCTTGCTCCACCAGGTGACTCACCCCCTTGCCTTCTCTATTCTTGCAGGGGTGGCAGGAGGACAGGCGGGAAAGCCCTCCCTGGGCGATTCATCCCTGCTTTGTTTTCTGCGGGGTTGTCCCCGTTCTGCAACATGAGCTTGCAAGCAGACTCCTATCCAAAATCAACTGAGAGCACACAGCAAATGTCTTGGACAGGTGGGTTGAACAGGGGTCCAAAAGCTGCTCTACCTCCTAGGCTTCTTCCTCACCTCTCCTGCAAGCCCCGGTGGCTACAATAAATTCCTCTGTCAGCCCAGGCTCTGCACTCCCAGCCATGCACTGCCTCTTCTCGTTTCTGCAGTCTGGATGGGCTGTCACAGGCAGCCTGAGCACAGTACAAACCCTCTGAGCCTACACAAGGGGTGGGCTTGGAGCCAGCAATGTGTGGAAAACCACATGGGCTGCATTGCAGACCCCACCATCCACCTCGCAGCTAAACTTGTGCTTTGATGAATGTAGTTCCTGTCTACCTATGAAACATTACAAGCTTTGAAAGAAAAAGAAAAAAAAAAAAGAAAGAGAAAAAGATAGCTTCAGAAACAGAGGAGGACTTGCCAGGACACATCAAGCTTTAAAGATGTGAGTCGCAAAAATGCATTAAGGCTCGTTCTTCAGAGCTGTCAGCCCCGCAGCCGTTATCAAAACTCAGCTCTGTTAAAAAAGAGAAACAAACTGAACCTTATTGAGTATTTGTTTGGACATTAAGGCCATGGATTCCTAATAGGCTGTTGGAAGTCAAATGTCATGCCGTGTGCCATAAGCCTGTGTCGTCTTAATTTGCAATGGCCCGAAACAATATATTCAAAAATACATTTTGTTTTGGCTTATTTGAAGTACATTGTTTTGACCTAAGGGTTTTGACTATCGCCCATTACTATGTTGACTTTTACATTACCATACAAAGCCAAAAGGAAACATGCTGAGCTGATTAAAACATGCACATCATTTCCAGGGGGTGGAGGGGTGACAATAAATTTATGCCGATTTCACTGAATCAGCAGTTTTCAACTGAAACCAGTGCCAGGGCAAAGTTCTCCAGAAGCACCAGCGGTAACTCACATGCTCTCCCCAGTGAGACACTATGCACGTATGGACAGATTCAAACACCTAACTTTGGCCCCTTTTTCTCCACTGAGCTCCTTTTTTTTTGGCTTTCAGAGGTTTGTACAGAGTGCTGAAAGCCTTTATGTCAGACAGTATCTGCCCTATTTATCCAGCTCCCAGCTGGCTGCAGAGGAGCTTTCATCAGTGGGTCTGAACTCACGAATGCTGACACAGAGATTATCTGCCCTGTGAAGAACGGTTTAACCAGATTAATCTGTGGGAGATCCCACCAGCCCCTTCCCTACAGAGCCCTACAGCAAAGGACCGACGTAATCTCTCAGCCTATAGTGTGTGGCCCCCCCCCCGCCCAGGAGGAAGCTATCCCATTCCCCAGGATGCCTAATCCTCTTTTCCTCCCTTGGCTTGGCCCCTTTGCAGGGCCCAGCATCTCCTTCAGAGAAGGGCCAGCCTGAAGGACACGAGGGGCTGTGGTGGGATGGGGCAGGAGACTGCACCTTTGTTTTTCACACCCTGGAGTTGGCAGCCCTGCTCCCAGCACAGCGTACCATGCTAATATGGGGCAAAGCCCCATAGCCCTCAGCCCCTTAAACCGAGCAGGTTTACGCAGCAGGGTGGAGTAAGGGGAATTACTGAAGGTTCTTTCTCACCTGCCTGACTCCAACTTGCTTGCTTTCATTTATCAGCAGATAAAAACATAAACCAGTTAGTTGGCAAATCCAAGCCCAGAAATCACATTCCCCCAGCAACTCGCGCAGTTTCAGAGGAGACAGGAGCAGAAAAGACCGATCAAGTCACATCTTACACAGACTCTTAAAAAAGGGAGGAAGTTTCTACATTAGCATTTCTACTACTGGCTCTTTTTTTTTCCTCCCCTTTTACTCCCATCCATCCCCTTCAAGCCTAGCTTTAAATATCTCAAAATGGGCTGATTTTAAGGTGAACTAGAAATCCTAGCAGTGGATGATGACTAATACACTATGAATGACAGAAACTTGGTGGAACGCTAAAAAGCAAATGGGATATTATAATACCTGGCTGCAAGTTATGTAGAAAAGTGGGTTCAAGCCAAAGGGTTGGAGGAATAATGCAGTCTTTTAAATACCTCCGTGGAGTTAACTCAGAAACCTTAAAACTCTTAAGGGGGAAAAGTCTAAGTGAAGATCATCCCATCAACTCTGCATGAATTCACAACCCCAGGAGTTGCAATAAATTTATAATCCCATGCTGCACATTTATCATTAGGGCTCCAGATAAAGACAACTGAGTGTGCAGTTTTGAAAGAAACAGTGGCACAATTTAAAGAAAACGAAGATGGGGGAATTCACCTGTAAGCTGGCACAAAGAACACAACAGCTCCTCAGCGCTTTAAGCAATTGCTTCTTGGAACAGTTAATTCAAGCACCCACAAGCAAGAGCAGCTATTCCTGACTTCATTTTCAGTAACACGGAGGAACTAATTCAAGTGACAATATCCGAGCCCTTAAGTAATAGGGTTCACAACGTAATTAAGTACAATGTCCTAGGAGGAGGCAGTGAATGAAGAGATACACGAGTGACACCAGATTTTAGGAAAGGTTTACAGCACAACGAGAATCATTCAGAAGGACATTAGTTCAGAATAAAGGAAGCAAGTGCTGTACAGCTGGTTTGAACAATATATAAGTGATGTGGGAAGGGAGCTCTTGGTGGGGTCACAGAATCTGCAGACGATACAGGTAATTTCGGGTAGGTCAAAAGAGCCTCTCAAGACCAGAGACGACTGTTGGGTACTGGAGTGAGACTTAACCAAGCGAGGTAGATGGCCAACATGATGATAAGTGACACCACGTCAATAAAAACAAAGCGATTATCTCAGAAAACCCGCATTAAAGCTGCACCAAGTCATCTTGCAGGATTTCGAGCTGCAACAACTTGCGCAAGGGAGCTGGGGTGCCCGCACCCAGTTCCGCTCCTCAGCCGAGCAGACCACCATCAGACAAGGTGTCCAGCTGCAAAAGGACTAGGAGGAAGAAGGCCACAGATACTGGGCAGGACTGGTCACCTCAGGTGGTGACGGATTTTGCAGAACCTGAGGAGGTTCAGAGAAAGGTGACAGAAGTGATGGACAGCCTGGGAACGCTGTCCTCTGCAAGGAGAGAGGAAAGTTTGGGCCTATTTCTGGTCCCTTTTACCAAGGAAATCCTCTCCCCCACTACAAGCACCAATTACATTAGCAATACCCTTGATTCCTCCCAGGACTGTCACCATAGCATATTATTGTTTGAGGTTTTTGATCTGCTATAGCATAGGTCCTACATCTGCTGTAGAGTGTGCAGAAGCATTTCACGACCTCTGACATGTGAGAGTACATTTTTGGCAGCTCATTCTGGACTTAATAGCATAGTGGCTCATGATTGCAGGGTGCTGGATAAGGCAACTCCAGCCATCCCTTTTGGTCCTGAGCTCCTCTGAACAGGAAAAATTATATAAGTGTACAAAATGACAAAGACGGTAACTGAGGAACTTCTGTGCTCCCAGCACAGGGCCAAGAGGATACACAGTGGCATTAGAAAATGGCAAATCCAAACCTGGCAGACGGGAAACACTCCCTTCCCCGTTTCAATATACAATTAAACAGCAGAACAGGAAGGAAGCAAGACCAGAATCCCCACATCATTCAATACAGGACCAAGCAATCCATAGGAAAATAAAACCATACCCAGAGTTATCATCACCAGAGAGACTCAAAGCCCCAGCACTTACACCAATCTCTAACTCATACACAAGGGATTAACCCACACCTGCCTGCAGCGAGGTCTGGACACCTTCTTGTGAGGTGCTCCCTGCTGTGGTTAATCACCAGCAGTTTTGTACTGGACCAGCCCGAGCTCAGCCATTCCTCTTTCATCTGAGCTGGATGACATTTATAATCAAGGCAATCACATTTACTTACATTTGTTTGATATTTTGAAGTGCCTAAGCATACAGGGGTCATAGGCAGACAAGCAACAGGTCTCTGAGCTGGAGCATGGAGCAAATAAGGCATCACGTGAGGGCAGCTGTGAGTCGCAGCAGATGAAGTGGGCATCAGCATTAACTTTTCTGATGCTCATTCGTTTTCCCCTTCCAGGATCAGCTTGCTCTCATCAGTTTGAGTCAGACCTTCACAGATCAGGCCAAGCAAACCGGGCTTAACACCCCATTCTCAATTTATAAAAATAATTGCTTGCATTAGTACAGCTGCTATGATTCATGCTAGTTAATACCCCAGAAGGTAGAGACACCTTTCAGACAGCTGTCACCTTCCACACCAGTCACTGTCAGAGAGGCCAGACGGACAATTCAGACTTAGCCCAGCACTAGAAGTGCCCAACATCCTTATCCTCTTCACATCAGATTCTTCTGTAAGATAAACAGGCGGACAAATGTTTGCTTAGCTCGGTGTCCAGGGAAAATGCAGCTACAAAGATTGTATCGTACTGGGATGCTGCAGTGACACAAGCCAGTTTCAGGATAAGTAGATTGCTTTGCCAGCCAAATTTTTTGCAACGTTTTATCTAGCTCAGTTAGCCTGAGTGCCAAATGCCCAAACCTTCTCTGAGCTCCAAGCTCCTTTTCAGTCATGGCACCTGACCATCTTTTCTTTATGGATTGCCAGCCAATCTGAACAGCGTTCCCAATTCCTAATTAATTTGCTTCTCATTTCCTTATCATTGAAAAAGCGTATGATGCAGGATTGCAGCTTGTATGCACATGTATTATGAGCGACTAGAGCACGTGTCATAGAATAGTTTGGGTTGGAAGGGACCTTTACAGGTCATCTAGTCCAACCCCCCTGCCATGGGCAGGGACATCTTCATCTAGATCAGGTTGCTCAGAGCCCCCTCCAACCTGACCTTGAATGTTTCCAGGGATGGGAGATCTACTGCCTCTCTGGGCAACCTGTTCCAGTGTTTCACCACCCTCATTGTAAAAATTGTCTTCCTTATAGATAGTTTAAATCTACGCTCTTTTAGTTAAAAACCATTCCCCCTCGTCCTGTCGCAACAGGGCCTGCTAGAAAGTTTGTCCCCATCTTTCTTATAAGCCCGCTTTAAGTACTGATAAGCCACAATAAGGTCTCCCCGCAGCCTTCTCTTCTCCAGGCTGAACAACCCCCACTCTCTCAGCCTTTCTTCATCGGAGAGGCGTTCCACCCCCCTGATCATTTTGTGGCCCTCCTCTGGACCTGCTCCAACAGGTCCATGTCTTTCTTGGGCTGGGGGCTCCAGAGCTGGCCGCAGTACTGCAGGTGGGATCTCACCAGAGCACAGTAGAGGGGCAGAATCACCTCCCTCAACCTGCTGGCCATGCTTCTTTTGATGCAGCCCAGGATACAGCTGGCCTTCTGGGCTGCGAGCGCACATTGCTGGCTCATGTCCAGCTTTTCATCCACCAGTACCCCCAAGCCCTTCTCGGCAGGGCTGCTCTCAATCCCTTCATACCCCAGCCAGTTGGGGGTTGCCCCGACCCAGGTGCAGGACCCTGCACTTGGCCTTGTTGAACCTCATGAGGTTCACACAGGCCCACTTCTCGAGCTTGTCCAGGTCCCTCTGGATGGCATCCCGTCCCTCAGGCGTCTCGACCGCACCACTTGGCATGGTGTTGTCGCTTCCTTTCAATGCAAGATTGGTCTAAATCTCAATAATGTTGCTCCTTGCCTGCTGCTGCTTTTCACTGCTCCCAGGATATTGTTTATTCCTTCTCACATCTCTCAGGGTATTCTTCATCTCTTGTTCCTTTTGCATCACTTCCCACTCCTTCCACCCCCCCTCTCCCAACTCCCCTGCCCCACTGTCATGATTCTGAATTTATTTTCCTTCTTTACTCTCCTGCCACCTTGCTAGATGTCACTACTTATACCCCCTGCACGTTCCCACCTTTGCCCTGACATATTCTCACTTTGCAGCCCCCCCTCTTCTCAGGAAAGCAGGGAGGGGAGAAATGCCACCTCTCATTTTTATATACAGCACAAACCCAGCCTGTTTTTTAGATCAGGCTCTGGCAGAGCCAGAGCACTGGAGCTGCCTGGGATAGCTAATGATCTCATCTTCTGCAAACCATAAGCTTTTCTCTTGGCTCATTCTCTTTGACCTTAGCACAGCCTTAAATACTGAGCTGCTGCATCCTCCTGGAATTCGGTATTGACATCTCTTGCTCCTGCCCGGCTTCTCCTCATTTGTGATACAGCTGCTTTCCCTCCTTCTGTAGGTAACTCCTTTTCTGTAGTGCTATCTCCATACATGCTCTTGCCTGCTGTGGCCTTCTGATCCCCTTTTTTAAAACAAAACCATAAGTGGTCCCTCCTGGACTGCAGAGATACCTGGAAACTGCTGCCATCATGGACAGGGGTGCTCCCAGCCTTTATCACTCCTGATGATGGTACCCAGTAAAGTCTAGGACACTCTTAAGGCTTGTGGGTTTTGGCTATAGCCAAGGAAACAGCGATAGGGCTTCCAGTCTGGCTGATTGGTAATTGCCACATTCCTTCTTAATTTTGTGCTTGAGCTGATGCTTCTCTCCCTAGAAATATGAGAGTCAGCAGTGACAGAGGCACACACAGCAGCCAGGCCTTTTCTCTAGGCTCCAACTAGAAGGATCCTAGCAACACAGTTTCTAGTGTGTTTGAGCTGGGTTGCAAGTGTCACAAGCCATGGGGCATTCATCAGCTTAACAACTTCACAGGCACGAAGCTCTTCTGAATATTCAAAATATTTTGTCCCTTTCCTCCTCCACAAGCCTCCAGCATTTCTACAGTCTTAAAGTAAATCCTCTCCATCCCTCGAACAGAAACTTTTCCTATTGTCATAAATTCCTTCCAGGCTCCCCCTTGACTTGTTGCTAGGTCAAACAATCCATAATTGGCACCTTTAATCTTTCCTGCTGAAAAAAAAACCTCAGTCCTTCTAGATCCTTCGGCATTTCCCTTGTTTTCTCTTTTACTGCTTTTCTCGTTTCACTCTTTCCAGAATCCCCCCAGAGCTCAAAGTACTCAATGTGTAATGACTCCAATCCCATAGGAAAAAGGAGTACTACATGCCAGGTCTACAGTATGATGTCTTGCTGTACACCTGAACAACAAACTCTTTAAAGCAGGGACTATCTTCTCTTCCTATGTTTATACAGGGTCTACCACAACCAGTTCCTGATCCTCCTACATAATAGTGAGAGCAAGGTGCTCTGAACCACAGAATTTATGAAGCTTTTATGATTTGTGTCTTATCCCTCTAAAAGTCCCCTTTTCAGGAACAGGTCTCTGCCCCAGTGCTCCTGAGGGTCCCCCTTCCCACTTCAGAGGGAGAGTTGCAGGGGATGAGACAAACATGGGGCATCATTACTTCTGCTGCTCACAAAACTACTCTCTTCATCCTCTCTGGGTTTGCCCATCTTCCGTACACCTTGCAACACATCTCAGGCCAAATTCTCCTGCAATTCTATGCACTCTGCACCACACCACAGTGGTTTACTTCTTCCCTATGTTCCCAACATCTTCTCAACACTTTACCACCTCCCCAGCCTAGGTCCATTCCCTGTTCCCACCAGTGCACCCTACGCAGCACGGCGTGCTCTACCAGCATGGCAAGCGGCAGCAGCCACCATAGCTGCTCCTGCACTGCACAAGCTGGCCATCTGGCATGGCAAGCTGACTGGCCAGGCAGTCACTGCCTTTCAGTGGGTGGTGGACCAAGCAGAATAGATGAGGACTCTGCTCTGTCCATCCTTCATTTAGTGAGGGTACAAGTAGGACCGCTCTCCTCCATCCACCCACCTCAGGTTACGAGATTGAAATTGGCCAACAGGTTCTCACAGGGGGGCATCGATCACCTCCACTTCATTTCCTTAGGAAATGGAGGTAAGAATAACAATAGTAATAGCATTGACAGGGCAGCCCAAGACTGCACTGAACTTTTCTTCTGATACATTGATTTGTAACTTCATATCTAATTTACTTACCTTTATTACCTGTAGGCCTCTAAACATGGCTACACATCTGAACAGCATTCAGATGTACAGGTGGGAAATGTTATTTAGTAGAGGAGCCTTATTGTTACAGTTTCCCTGAGTCTCCCTTCCACTGCAACCTTCATCCATGCTTTCATCTCCTCTTATCCTGACCCATTTCCCTATTTTGCCTTAAGTCCCACTTCACTCGAACATGCCCCCAATATCACTCTCTTACTGTTCATGTCGTACAAGGAAAAGCTATCATCTTTCTTGCACTTGAATAGCTTCATTAATCTCCAATTCATTTAGAAGAAACTAGTTTAACATTTCCCCTTTTAAAAATTTCTGTTCTGGCCTCTTTTCCATCCTTTTCTGCACAAAAAGTAAACCGATACTGCTGCAGATTGAGAGGCCAGGAGGAGAACCAGCTCAGGAACAAACCAATATGGTAAAAACCAAGAAGCTGCTACTCCCAAGTATTACACCAATGATCTCTAAATGACTCGCAATATGAGGCAGCTCCATCATTTAAAAATTCAGTAACATTAACCAAATTGGGAAATTAACAGGCCACACATTGCATTTGGAAAGCATCTCAGGAGCCAACCCAGAGACCTCTAGAGAAGGGAGTTTTCAAGTTAGGCCCAGCAAATGGGATGAAATAACCTTTAAAAGCAGAGTATCTAAACATCTGAAGAACATGCTGTGACAAACTTCACGCTTTTTTTATATATACACTAAAGAAAATCGTATCTTACCACCCCCCAAATATTTTAAACATGACAAGCTAGTGAATGAATGAAATTGGTCGATGTTTATACCCCAGCAGGATTAAAATCCTTACTATGTCAGTGAATTAATTTTGTGATGGATAGAGATTCATTTCTAGGCTGTGTCACATGTTACTTAAACACACTTATTATCTGGAAATGAGAACACCCAGTGAGTGACAAAATTGCAGACAACAAGTTATTTGAGGTATCCAAGACCAGAATGATCAGGGAAGAACTTGAGTGAGACCTAAGCAAATAGACAATGTGATAATAAGTTATATTCAATGTTGGTAAATGCTAATAATCCCTCTAAAGAGGGGAAAATCGTACATTATTCACACATCTTTCAGATTTATGAAATAACTGTCTTTCCAAAGAAAGGAATCGAGATGGCAATAGGAGCAGCTGAATGCTGAGCTCAGCTTGCTGTGCAGCTGTGGCAAAAAACCCAGCCACAATGTCAGAACGCAGGAGGAACAGGATGAAGCAATACAAAGACTGCTGAGCCCTCTATAATTCAGGGGTGGGATCACACCCAGATTGTTATACGCAGCATTGGTCACCATCTCAAAGGAAAAAAAAAAAAAGGAGAAACGGGGAGGGTGGGTAAAACATAGGCATGACCATGATCACGCTACACAATTTAGGAGGAGATACACTGACACCTCTTGTAGATGGAGTACTGATCCAGCCTAAGCCCATTCCCCATGCCCCTACCTTCTCCACTGCATTTCAGGCAAAACAGCCACCTGGATTTCCCCACATATCACTCCCTACCAAGGTGTTTCAGTTGTTTCAGGACTGGTCCGCAAGAATCAATCTTGCATTGAATTTAACTCCTATGAATATTAAAGTTCGTAGCTGGAAACATCTCTCGTTTTTTCAGCGGTTGATTTCCCCCTTCCCTCCGCTGTTGCTATTATTGAATTCCCTACTTCTGTTATGTAAAGTAATTTGTGCTATTGTGTTCAGAGAATACAGCTAGCACAGCAGATAGCACACAAAATAAAATGATATTGTATCGCTTATCTGAAAATCTGTGCTTACAGCAGAGGAGAAAGGAGGAGAGAGGGTGCGTGCAGACACAGCAGGTGGGGGGTCTGCAAAGGTACCTGGACTAGGGCAACGAGGTGGGCACTGCCTCGTGGCACTGGATATGCCACTCGACAGCAAGCAGCCCAGGGGAGGTGGCACATGTGTATCGCAGATCCTCGGTCCCCACCATCTCAGGCGATGCTCGCCAAGGAGCAGAGCAGACACACGCAGCAAAAGGGGTCCTCCATCCCTCTCTTCCTACGCCAGGAAAACAGCCTGCAGCAGCGCAAGCTCCTGGCAGCTCTCAAGGTTGCCAGCTACTGGATCCTGCTTTGCGTTTCTGAAAGAGAAGCTGTGGCAGAAATGATAAAACTCTCCTCCATTTGGACGAAGGAAAGGATTTTGTAGCACATGGGTTTGCTTTGGCTAACTAAAAGCACGAGACAAGAAAAGCAGTGCTTTAATCGCTGAAAATAGCTGGAATTAAAACTAATCACGAGCATTTAGCATGCCACAGATAAAGATGTTTGCAAGTGTTTCTGCCAGGGGCCTGTGGACTGCCTTTATATAGCTACAGGAAAAAAAAGGTACACAGAGTCCCTTGCTGATGCAGCACCATGTAAACCTGTTTGCCTGTACGCTCTGCCACCCTCCTCGGGGGCTTAAGAGCCCTACCAGGAGGGGACAGAGAGTACCAGGGCTCCATGCCTCGAGCAGCAAAGCCCAGCTCCCACCTTGGCACAAAGTCACCTCACTCCTGGATCAAGGGAGTCTCTCCAGACTGTGCGTCAACAGGCCAAGGAGCAGGAGACCCCCAAAGGCAGAGGGAACCACAGCACCCATCCCCTTCCCTCCATCTCCTTGCTGCAGCTCATTACTCCCTGCAGTCATGGCTCTGCTTTCAAGATCTTCCACTCTTTACACGCAATGGTAGTGCACTGGGGCTCTCTGGTCTGGAAGGTGCTACCAAGGTGGCACCTTCAATAAGAGCAATCCACCACCCGCTCAGCCAACCCTAAGAGAGACTGTAAAGCCAAGTCCGTCAAGCATCTGGTGGATGTTTGCTTTGCAGCACAGGAATGGACAAACTCCAAGCTCCTAAGCCAACCAACCACATCAGAGAGCCGCCACGCAGCCAAAAGCCACCAAGTACCTCATGTTGCTGCGGGAGGGTGGCCAATTCACACCAATCTACCTCCTACCCCAGCCTGAAGCCCCAACTTACCCAGCAGCTCTCCTGTCAACCAAGCCTTGCTCTCTGACACAGACCCAAAATGCAAAATCACTTGAAGCACGCGAACACTCATACAGTTCATGGGCCACCAGTTGGCCTAGCTAATTCTTTAGTGGGGCCTTTCCTTTTAATCTGTCACAACATTAAGTCCTTGTCTCTATTGGAGATTTCCCCAAATGTGGACAGAGCACAGCTTCAGCAAGTCCTATCTCCAAGCTTTGAAGCAAGGTTTTTATTCATTTCAGGTTACATCAGGATAGTGCACTCTTTCCAGCTTCCTAGGAATTTCTTACATCTCCATTTTCTAGTATCCTCCTACAGACGCTAATCATGAATGATTTATAACCAAATTCAAAAGAAAGGGGACTCGGCTTGCAATTCTGAATGGCTTCTTCCTACGAATTGTCTGTTAATCCTCTTGCTGACTTTTTACCCTATTTCTGAATATTCAAACTGCTTAGGAAATGCCCTGTAATTAATTAATATCATACTTCAGCTACTTACACACAGCAAAGATGTACAAGTGAATAATTCTAGCCCATAATCACACAGTCGTATAAAACCAGCACTGGAAGTAAAACAGCTTTTGAACATCTACCACAGGTTATATTTTCATGAACCTCAGTGGTCAGGCCAGGCCACACAGGTGAGGACATCTGTTTGCACGAAGACAAGCTTCCATTGTGCGAACGGCAAAGGTCTGTCATGCTACACTGGGATTCAGAATTTAAAATCCACAGGAGAGTCCAAATAGATTGCTTCAGCAGCACTTTTGCAGGCATGTTTTCTGCCCTTGACCACACTCGGAGAAGCCTAAGACTGCTGGAAGCCTGAAATTATTTAAACTGACCTCCTGTGTGACAGACGGACAACATGACTGTTACCTTGCAGACCTAAACAAGATTCCAGTGTTTTAGTGGTACCTGATGGCACATGTTCAGCCATATGAGTTTCTATGGCCAGATATTCAAAGTGCTTTGTTTCCAATGGGTCTGATTTAATGCTACTAAATGATAGATGCCAAAACTTCACTACTTCCAGCTGAATGATTATGAGAAGTTGTTATTTTTGCTGGTTTTTCCCTAAAAGAGGCAAGCTTGTCCTTATCCAAGCAGCAGATCCCCTTGCAATAGCTTCCACCCACTATCAAATCCTCCTCTTCTGCTGATGACAAACAAGGTCAGCAGCTCCACCTTACCTTCAGAGCCCTTAGCACCCCCCAGGACACTGCCTCTCCCACGTGCCAAATTCACAGCAGAAATGCTGAGCCATGTCCCTTCCATTCAGGACCAAGATGGGGAACAGTCAACTGTCAAACAGGGTGATCCCCACTCAGATGCCACAACTGGCCGAATCAGACAGCATGCTTTAAATTAAAGAAAGGTTCAGGAGTCCACGCTCTGCCCCAGCAGCATGGGCAGCTAAGAGCATATAGGACTGCATTCACAGGACTGTAACCAGTACGTTAAGGAAAGTGATTATTTCCCTTCATACAGTACTTGCTAGACCATATATGGATACTCGACTCAGCTTTGGATCTGTCAGTACAAGAAAGATGTTGATAAACTGGATCAGGTTCAGTGAAGGGCCACCAAGATGCTCAGGGGGTTGAAGCACTTGCCCTGCAAGGAGAGGCTGGGGCTTGTTCAACCTGGAGAGAAGGTTTGAGGGACCTAATAGCCCTCCATCCAGTACATAAAAGGAGATGGAGCCAGGCTCTTTACTGCAGTACATGGCAGGAGAACAAGAAACAATAGTCTTTGAATGACAGAGGGGAGCAAAAGAGTTTTCCCTACATAGATAGTGAAGCTATAGCAGACATTGCCCAGAGGGGTGATGCAGATTCCATCCTTTGAGGTTTTCAAAACCCAACTGGACAAAGCCCTGAGCAGCCTGACCTGAGTTCAGTGCTGACCTTGCTTTGAGCAGGTGTCTGGACTCCTGAGGGACCTCCTGAAGTCCCTTCCAGTCTGAAGGATTCAACGATGTTTTTTCCCCCCCCTCAAAACTACAACATCCATTTCCTCAACTTCCAATCCCATCCAGGCATTCAAGTACAGTGGATATCTCAGTAACTGAATAAAATGGGATGGCTTTGAAAAACTAAACCTGTTCCCTTAATCACAAAAAAATCAATACAGATATCTGAGGGAATCTTCCCTCCCTTCATCTTTCGCACAAGGCAATGTCCCTCTGCCCTCCACACAGAGCGTCCTTTCGCGAGGACGGATGCTCCATTTGCTCTTTCACTCTTGTTTATTAGGTTACAGCTCTACTGCTACCCTTACTCTAGGATTTGGCAGCCTTGTTCTCTTGCCAGAGAAGAAAGAAGTTTCTCTGCTGTGACATGAAGAGATGTCACTTTTTTATTGCTGTCGTTTTCCCCAGATGCACATCACTCTCCCAGTCTCCAAGGGAATGTACATATTCATACAAAGTTGGAAACGAATACGCCTGGATCAGCCCCCAGACCGGGCATGCATACATAGCCTTGTGCTAACACACCCACCCACTCAAAGATAAACTAAATTTTGACCTGATTACATCCAATTAACCTGAATTTCTCACTTTCTTGCAAAGCTGTTTCCTTTGCAAGCCCGTTGGCCTTTACCTTGTGGCTATATTATAAGTATGATGCCCTAGAAAAATTGAACAGGAGAGGAAAGCAAGGGTATGGAAGAAAAAAAAGCAGTGTAAGACAACAGTATAAGAAAAAGACAAGGGAGCGGGAAATTATCAGGTCTATTATTTTCTTACCCGATATAATTTTGCTAAAACAACCATTTATTTGTTTTATGCCTCCCTTCTATCTGCTTGTAAATTCAGTGACGGGACAAGTATTTCACCTTTTGACACATCAGGAAAGCACCTCCTGTTCTGCAGGTGCCTGCTGAAGCAAGGCACTTGGGCACAGCCTTTAGGTTAGCGACATGCCAGGGGAGACACCGCAATCCCAGAGATGAGAGCAACGCAATGAGAGGAAAATAAAGCAACAGAGAGCAGTAATGGGAGGAAAGAGAGATAGAAGCAGCAGGAAGATGTGCAAGCAGAACAAAAGAGAAAGTGCAGAAAAGAAAAATGAAGAAGAAAAATTAAAGCTAAATAAGACACAGAAGCAAAAAAGAGTGTATGTAGGGCTGGTGAAAGGCATGGGGGAGTGCAGTGGATGGAAGAAAAATTATATTGAAATATATTTGGATCAAGAGAAAAAGGCTCCAGCCCAGGGAAAAGAAAAAAAAAAAAACCCACAGAGCTAATTAGAAGAGATAAAGCTACAGTCAACATAGACTGAGTTCCTGCAGCCCACCGCTCCCCAGGCAGAGCCACCGGTCTCCTTCACTGCAGGTGCAACTCTGGCACAGCAGATCCAGCTTCAGCTGGGGACATCACGGCCCGGTATACTTCCAATAAATAGTTATGGTAACATTGCAGAGAGAATGAGGGCAGATGGAGATGGAAAGAGAGAAAACCAGAAATGGGATTAAATGAGACCAAGCCCATTTGTCAAAGCAAGCAGGAGAAAGAAACAGGGACTTATTTTTGGATAGTGCTTCTGAAGTGAGTAACCCTGCCCCTCCTGCTTGGTCCTGTAGCCCACCTCCCTCCCTCAGTTCACTGCTCTATTTTGGGTTTAATTATACACCGTGCACAGGGACTGGAACACACCAAGATCTTCCCTGGTGCAGAATTTAAAACTCTTCTGTTTTGCCTTTTCCCCTTTTCATCTCACACATAGGCTTATTAAAAGAAAAAGAAAACCATTCTTTTGTTTCTCAGATGAACAGGAACACCATTTGTTTTTTCCCCCCTTCAGTCAGGCTCATCCTCTATGCCCCGGTGCTGAGGCAGCTCCGTCAATTATGACCAAAGGTTTTACGGGGCCATTTTTTTCCTCCTCACAAAAGAAGGAGATAGCCTGAAAGGGGAAAAATGCAAACAACTGTGAAGTAAAATAAGGGGGGCAGAAAGAGAGGAAGGCGGAGAGGATTTATTTTTTCTGTAAGAAAGCAAATGACCTCACCCAGATACAGGAAATTATTTCCATTGCTCTGTCCCCTTTGGGCAGGTACCCCCTAAATACCGCTGTATGCCACTTGGCTAGACCAGGTAGTCACACTTGGTGCAACAGCAAGGTGTGCCAAGTCTGGTGCACATCCTTGGCCACTAAGGTGGGAGGTGACGGCGGGTAGAGACCTGCAGCCAGCGACAGACCAGCAGCAAAGACTGGGCAGAGGTGACATGTGGCTGGAGGAACCCCTGTCCCATATGGAGACCATCCAGCATCAAGAGACCAACACCCTCCCTGCAGCCCTGGGCTGCCACCCTGCTCTCAAGGGAGCCCCTGCCACAGGCACAAGACCCTATCTGGGGATACCCTGACCCAAGGAAGGGAGAGCACCAGTTTTGGGGACAGCACACAATGAAGACTCTGTGCAGGCTAAAACAACACAGCTCCTCCTAGGCCACAGGTGATAAGTGCCAGGAGCCCACACAAGGTCAAAAGGAAGCTGCCACCGCCACAAAAAGCTGCGCTGATGGTACCCAGGATAGACTCACTGTTTCTAGACACTTCTCTTCAAAAGCAAAGTCTTCCTCAGCCCAGCCAGCTGGCTCTGAAGTGTTCCTCTGCTGCCCGAGAGCATGCAATTAGTGCTACTAATTGTTTGCACAATTGCAGTGCTTACATCCCCTGGTCTGGTCATGCCTGGACCCGTATGCCAGGTGCTGCACAGACAAAACAAAAAGACAGCAAGATGATTTCTTCCCTCCACTGCAGACCACCCAGGGAACCCCAGCAGCCATGGCATTTGAGGCAGCAACATGAAGTTAGGGTGGTGGGGGGTGGCTCTTCCTCTGCGGCTTCTAAGGGCAGGCAGTGCAATTTCTCCTTGCAGCGGGCTCCCAGCATAGCAGGCACGCAGGGCTTTTAGATGAAGGGGAGGATGACAGAAAACAAGGCACAAGGCACAAACGGATGCCGAGGCAATGAGCCTCTTCCATGCAGAGAGTTAACTGGTGTGAGACCTTCCTCCTTTATTCTTCATCAATGGAAAGATGAATCAGTAGATGCATATGACAGATTTAAAGCTCAAATATATCAGTCTGAGGAAACACGGTTCTTTAGTGAAAAAATTAGGCTAATACACAGAATACAAAAGGACCGAGCAAGTCTCAGACTCATGTGGGAAGCTGATTTAACCTTATCCCAAGCCAAAGAGATTTTTCAAATTCTGTGAAACACAAATTTAGGCTTGAGATAGCAGAAGCAGCCATTCCAGGTGACATCTGGAGAAATCCCCAGAGCTGAAAGATGCAGAAAACTAAAGCAACAATCACAGATCTTCAGACCAGAAGTACAAAGGGCTGACTCCGCACCCCATCGCAGCCAAGAAAGATCCTCTGGTGCCTCCACTGCAGCTGTACCAAGCCTTACACAAACAGGAAAATAAGAGCCAGAAAACACTTAGCATTTGGTCAATTGTGTCATCAGTGCTTACACACAATGCTCTTTAAAGTTATATTGCAGCTATAGCCAAAGCCTCTTGCATGCTTGGGCAGCACCGGGGCAGTGATCCATGTCTTTTGGTAACTGCGGTGACCAGAGTACAAACTGCTTCAGGTTTGCAGCTACAGCTGAACAGAGACAGAGCTCATTCTTTTTAGGCCAGGCATTGGTGCTCCAGGCAGCATTAATCCTAGAAAATAAATAGCATAGCTAAGGAAAATGAACAGAAATCTAAGGCAAGGCACGCTGCTTATTCAGGACTTGAAGTACAAGGGCAAATAACTATTTCCACCCTGCTCAAAAATTAAAAAACAACAGCAGCACTTAGTGACAACTTTCCATACAGCGCATGCAGATTAATGTATTGTAGCTGAAAGCCTGCCTCACTGCAATGCCAGACACGAGGAGATCAGCTGCGAGTGTCTTCTGGTACAGCATGGCTGTCTCCAAGGCCCTGCAGAGAAACACAGGGCTCCTCTGTTGAGTCGCCCTCCCATCGTGAGCTGCATTAAGATGGAGGGTAATCACTGCTGAGTCATTCGGATGGGACAGGAAAATAACCTCCAAGCAGGAGGAAGAGGAGGTGGAAGCAACCTTCAGGCTGGAAGTCAGCTATCGGATGCGTTTCAGAGGCAGAGCACCTAGGAAAAAGAGTTTTTAAAAAACAAATTTTAAAAAAATCTCATCTCCATTGTGGTCAAATATTCATCTTCCAAGCTGTACGGGCTGCCGAGGGGTGAGGATTTCCCTCCGTTGGCAGGACTCAACGTTAATGCAGACAAGTGGCACAGGCAGGGGCTCTGCAGGGAGCAGGGTCTCCCTTGCACGCATGTGTCCCAAGGCTGAACAGCCATGTAGAGTCCCTGATGTCTGATAAAGGGTGAGTGCGCACAGCAGGATTTCTGCTGCAGAGGCCTTTGTACGGTCTTTTAAGTCTTCATGGCCTCCTTGCAACAGCTTTGCTTTGACACCTCTACTGCTCTGTCAAAAGGGACTGAAGTAGGACCAAGGGGTTCAAGAGATGGATGGTGCAGACACCTACGCTCTTTCCTTAAGGAAACAGAGCTAAAAATTCCATTTCCCCTAATATGCAAAAACCATAATAGTACAGAAAGTCTGGAGAGTTGTAGAAAAAGTAAAGCTTCCTATAAAGCCAGAGTCTGTGGCTGTTACTAAAAGGCCATGTTAAGTATGGCTACCTAGTGATTCATGGGATTTACATAAAGCCATAAAGTGTAAACATTGCCTGAGAAAACCCACTGCTGAAAAGAAAGCCAAGTTCCCAAAAGACACAGGAGATTATATATGTATGTACATACAAGCATTTGGGCAAAATGCAAGGGTTAAGCCTAAATTAGCAACGGTGCGCATGTTGTTCAGATGTCATATAAGAGCTCTCTACCTGGTTTTAAAGGTCCTCTTCAGGTCTTGCGAAGACTAACCACTTAGATCATTACAGAATTACGAAATAGTGCATTTTAATTATTAAATAATGCATTTCTAATTAGGGTAATCCATTAAAGGAACAATTAGAGAACAGGGCCTAATTCTCCCCCATGTTATTCCACTTTTGCAAGGTTCTGCCATGAATAACATGACATAACAATTGGTGAAAAGCACCATACAGAGAAGCTTTGCTGCAAATATACATGCATTAGCTAGAAAATGTATTAAAAGCATTATTATAATGGAGAAAAGCATCTGTGCTCCTCAGCTGAGATTCCTGAGATGAAGCAGCTTTCAGCAAGCCACCCAACTCAGCACAACTCAGAACAAAAACACAGGTTTCCCAAAACAAGTTTCCTGCTGATTTCTAAGATCACTCAACCCCACCTTTTGAGAGAAGAGTCACAGACTTTAAAGTATTCGGCCACAGTTCACTTGCAAGGGGGAAGGATTTGGGGGAAAAACTAGATCAAGATTTACTTGTCTTGTTAAATGCAGAGAACCTCAGCATGCTCGTATGCACGCACTTTTGTGCTGTAATATTCATGTACAGACATTTAAGCCTTGTGCTGTGTTCAACTCAAGTAACCCACATATAAAATCCATAAGCTATGGGCTGATCATGACTGTGTTCATCCATGCGAAAACAAAGTGAGGAAATACATCTTCCACATGATAAATTTGTGTACAGCGTACGCATGTATACGTGAAAGCAATCATATTTCATGGTCACATGTGCACAGAAAACTAATACAAATGGACATATATTTATATGCAAGGCTTTACAGCATACATTTCATATCTGCCAGACAGTAAAGATCCAGCAGTACCTTGGTTCAGAAAACAATATGGACATTTGTTAGTGTTCTTCCCTGTGGGGCAAACAGTTCATCTCTGCACAGAAACCACAATTCATCTTCATTTCAGGAGCCCAGCTAAGGACAACCTCACACGCACACAAGCTCCTGATGAAATCCAGGCAGATACCACAGAGGAGGATTCCTCACCCATGTCCACCTAGGAGCCAAGCAACAGCCAAGCTCTGGGTCATCCCCCTTTTATGGGGGATTTGACTTGCACTGAATGAAGGTGGCTTAAAAAAAAATGAAGAAAATAAAAGCTATGGAGGAAATAGCCACACCAGAACCTAAATTGATCTACAAGGATTTGTGAGTGTGATAAATCTTGAACAAAAAGCATTGCAAATCTACTATTAGGCAGTAAAACCACTTTAGGAAAGTGCTGGAACATGGCTTGCCTCCAGCAACTGGTTTGAGGGGTGTAAAAAAGTACTGATCAGTTAAACACACTGATCAACAGGCCAACTTTATACTGTCATTTAAATAAGCTGCAATGTCAGCATTTTTTCCCCAAAAAAAGTACAGAAGGCATTTTGCCCCCTGAAGAGCAGCAGCCAGTTGCATTTGGATTGCAGTCCCTACGTGGAGCTAACAGAAACCACATCCAGATGTTTTGTTATCTTGCTTTCAAATACATTATTATATAGGAGAGAGAGAAAGATTTAATGGGCTGAAAACCTTTTGAAAGGCTGTATGCCCTTTAGCTTGGTTTATTTTACGCCTACCTTTTAATACAGAATAATAAATTCCCTGATATAAAATTACAATCTCATAAATATCAAACAGATGGCTGCAGGCTCCTCTTAAGACCGTGCTTTGGAGCAGCACCTAGACTACAACATAAAACGCCAAAGCTGAAAAGATAATGGAGCTTATTTCACCTGCAGTTCAATAAATCCACTTTGCACTTCTAAAAATGACTATGTTGTCGTGCAAGGGGGGTAGCAAAAATTGCCCTTTATTTCCAGGTGGAATACAAACTGAGAAAAGAACCGAGCACACCCATAACCACATCAGTGTTGCTTCAGAGCGACATCCCTGAATATGCAGGTCACGCAGGACCTACTTCTCCCACGGGCAGCGGGAGAACGCAGAGGTTAGTCTGGGCAGCCTCTCCCCGCTTTCACAGCGATACCTGGATGTTCAGTTCTCACGCAAGGGTTGCAACTGGCAATCTCAGCTTTCATTAGAAAACTTGCTACTTGAAAGCAAGTTTCTCCTCCATGCAATTTCAGTGAAAAGTCTTGAAAACCGGCACCCTTGTAGCAAAGGAACAAGAACTGCACCTGCATTCTCCCAAGCATACGGTGGTTTTTAAGGCAGTGTCCCCTGTGCGGAGCAATGTGAGTGCATTACTCTTTTCTCGGCGTGGGTGGCGCTTGCGTAAGCACGTTTTCATGGCTTTGGGAGGACCGAAACCTGCCCTGGCCTTGTTCTCACTCAGCTCTGAGAAGTTTCACACAAAAGTGATGTCCACACAGTGTCTGGCAAGCAATGCACGCACCACACTTGTGCCCCGAACCAGCGGGAAGCTGTGACCACATCAGCACAGCACTGAGCCCAGCGTAACACACTGTGCCCTCAACACGATTTATTGCTTTATTTCAGTGCCACAGGAAACTCCATGGCTTTGACTTTGCTCATACTGGGCCAGTTCGGAGTGCAGGCACGCAGAATTTGTGCCTACCTCCCGACAATAGTACAGACACAGCCTTAGCAAAGCAGCTGTCTCTCCGCATCCAAATGTGCAGCGTTTCAAGTTGAACAGCAAAGAGACACCTAATTTTGCATAAGCTGCAATTAGCAGTTTCACAAAGATGGCTTGCAGCAGAAGCAAATTGGGATGGCATTGGCCATTGAGGGAAGAAATCCATAAGGAGAATGTTCTGTTAAATGGAGCAAGACAGATTGCTCTAGCAACACCTAGAATGAAAAAAACACTTGTTCAAATGCATAGCAGTCACTCTTGTCTTGGAAAGATGCAGGTAACAAAGTTATTTAATTCTGCAATGGGGAGAAAAGCTCTAACAGCAGACTAGATTGTTTGCTGCAAATAGAAACACAGGAGTCCAATTCTCAGCTGGGAAATTTTAGAACTTCACTAAAACACACTACTTTCATCCTTTTACCTCCTCATCAAGATGCACACAGAGAACTAGACGTCCCATTGGACAGCAAATATATATGTCTAAAAAGAAGCTAAAATTGACAATAAAGAGCTACATCTATCTCTGCTGGATCTTAGAAACACACCAATGGAAGGATTAGATTTCCTATCACAGATGCCAACAAGTAGACAAACAAGGACTTTTTTCCCCACAAGACATCAGTTATCCAAATCTAAACAAACACCAGACTTGCAAATACAGCTGGGAGAGAGGCAAAATAACCCAAAACTTTACTATGACATATAAAACCATCATTTAGACAATCAACCAGCACGGCTGAGATCAAACAATGACAGCTGGAAGTCAAAAAGTAAAGCTGCTAGCCCTGCAACAGCAATGCCATTACGTACTGCAGAGTGCAGCAGGTCAGAAAAATGTTTCCTCACCTCCCCAGAGAAAAATCTGTACTTTTTGGCGTTAAATCAAAATATTCATTACAGCAAAAAAGATGAACTGTTTGGATTCTGAAATGCTGCTCCGTGGGGCTCTTAGCCACTCGCTCAGCATTCAAACTTTTCTCTCTGCATTGGGCTCCCTGTTCATAACCCTTTTGTAAGGCGGGGCAGCTATTTTGGCACCCTGGAGCAGCAAATCCTGACAGCCAGGCAGCTATAATACATTGCAAGAAAAGGTGTCTGGCTGATGTCATACCCTACAGCTGACCTGCTCTGTTATAATGAGCCAGAACATACTGAAGAACCTGGATACTTGGGGCTTAGAGCAAGCATCGCAGAGCCTGTGGCATTACACTTGTTGCCCCGAATAATTCTTTTCTGTGAAAATGAGACATTTTCCATGGCAAAGCTTCCATGAAATTGAAAAAACAACTTTCTATTGAAAGGCGGTTGTGATGAGAAGCTTTCTGGAGGAGATCAAAATACAAAGGTCCAAAAGAGTAAATAACTAATATTTACCTCAAATACCCAAGACAAAGCAGATAGAAGTTCAAACAGGAAGACAGACCAAAATGGGTTTCCCTCAGAGGAACCATATTTCCCATATGTGAATATTCTCATATTTCCCAAACATTCCCCATATGGGAAAAGCAGGGCCCGTATTTCCCTGCTTGCAAAACTGGCAAGAGTTTTGCCAGACGCAGGTGTTTGGCTCCAAAACAAATAATTGATGGATGCTCCCACCAGGTGCCAAGGCAAGATCCCACTGATCAGCTGTCCCTGAAGAGGCAGCAGCTCCCAGCCCCACTGAAATTCAGCAAGAGCTACACAGCCAAGTGTCTCATCCCACTGCAAGCTGAGGGAACAGCCATCATGGCATCACCTGGAGCAAAGCATCAGCATGATCCCAACGTGGTGTGAAACATCAGGACCTGCGTCACCACCCCCAGTCCTTGCTCCCCTAGGAATGGCTTTTACCACAATGAGAAGGGCATCTTGGTAAAACCTTCTTCCAACTTTTGACTGTAGGGCAAGCCATCTACTCTAGAAGACTGAACCAAAGATATTTGGATTTCCCTGCTCTACTCTATAGTTTGGGTGAAAAATAAATCCGGTTAGGAAGCTTCCCATATGGTCACTCTCCTGTGCCAGCACACATGGACTGGCCCACCGAGCACATCCTATTCTCTCCTGAGAGCACAGTGCAATTGAACCATCTGGTAACCCATTGCAACGGTGGCCCACAGGGACTTTCTTCCAGGGGCTGTTGCTGGGACCGTGGGGTCAGAAGAGAGCTGAGCACAGAAAGCGTCTGTCCAGAGGCTCTGACCTCCAGGCAAAATAAGTCAGTTTAAACAGGTTGTCACTAATTCTGTTATTTTCATTAGCCACTACAGACTAGAAATCCCAAGTCCAGCCTGAGGTATGACTGACAGCTCACTTCTGCAGCTGAAGGCTCCGCATTTTGAACATGGGAAGTGCTACACTGCAGGCTCTGAAAAATACTAGTCCCAGGTATCTCTAATTAGGATTTCAAAAAAAATCACTGGATGCTTCTGATTTCAATCTGTGCCCACTGCCATCCCCTCTGTATAAGCAGGGAGCCCAGAGCAGCCCTTTCCTCTCAGGGGTGTTGTAAAGATAAATTAATGTGAAGCACTTGGGTTCTATAATGATGAGCACTCAGACACCAACGTGATAAAAAAGACTATGAGGAAATCAATAATCCCATCTTCAGAGCAGGACTTAAACAGTGTGTTGTCAATAAGGCCTAGAGCCACGCATTGAACAAACACGGGAAAACAAAGTGTAATCTGTCTGCTCATTAAGTGAGCACCATCCTTCGAGCACCTGACAGAGGTAGGCAGGAGACAGATAGGAAACAATATGCTCTATGAACACATAAGGAAAGGGACTGACCAACTTAATTCTGCACTTTTGAACAGCGGAGCACTTGGTTTTGCAACAGTTCCTTATGTTTCCATCCTCCCCTTTGCCCCAGCTTCTTCCATTACTCAAGGAGGCCTAAATTAACCATCACGATGGGTAGCAGAGCGTGATTATTCTTATTTTCAGATGAACAAGAAGTACAGAGGAGTCCAGTGACATGCCTAAGGTTAACCTCAGAGGGAAGTAAGGGGAGAACTTGGATGATTTCAGCCTTAAACTTTCACTGCGGAACAGCTCATCCACTAGCCAGGTTCCTGACTGAAAGACCATGCTTGTGCATAGAAAAGCTGTAACAATGATGCTTTCTGCACCCTGATTTTAGGCAAAAAGGGAGAAATGCTGAAACATTAATATTGACATATTCTAGTAATACTCGTAAGAGATCGAACAGCTGAGCACTGAAAATTATTTTCTTGCTGTGGGAAATCATCCTCACGCATTTTTAAGTGGCATTTCCAGACAAAACTGAGTCCATAGATCCAAAACCCAATTCCAGTAGGCCCAGAATTTAGCACCGTGACTCTTGCCTGAGCTGAATAGGCAAACCTGAAGTCTCGCTCCCCAGGAAGGAAGGCCCAGGTCTTTTTGGGCTGCCATTGCTTCAGCCACAATTATTTTTTATATCATAAATAAAATTAGGAAAAAAAAAACAAACAAACAAACAAAAAAAAACCCACACACAGAGGAAAGGATGCTTCCCTTGACCCTAGGGTTAAGGAGCAAATGCTATCAATAGGGCTAAAGCAGAGACAGTCTGTGTGCACTATGAGATAGCTATTCACCAAGGAGAACAGCAAATTAGAAGGAAAGTGCCAAGAACAGCCACCGTGCCTTGGATTAATGACAAGAAACAACATCTTTATGTAATAAGATCCAGTGCGTCTAGCACTGTAAACTGCAAGGAAAAATTGAAACATGTACAAAAAAGCTGAAACATTTCCAATTTTGCTCGCATTTTTTCAAGCCTTGAGCACACTGGGACACCTCTTCCTGCCAAGGCAAAGAATAGAGAGGATCTGGGGAGTGAAGGCAGAGAAAAGGCAGCGGCAGGAAGAGCTCAGGAGTCAGAGAGTTCCTCACGTCTCTAAGCCTGAGGAGCAGCCGCATGTTCACACACGCATGTTGCTCCACTGACAGCCCCGTCACGTACTGGGAACCAGCACCAGGGAACAAAGCACCTGACTGCCGGCACTCAAAACGCCAGTCTCACCCCTGATGAGAGCACCATACGAGGACAGGGTGCCATTACCGATGTGCAGAGAGAGCTGGTGCAATATAGCTATTAGCAGTCCATAAGAGCAGAGCTGCCTGCTGTGAAGCAGGAGGAGGACAACCAAACGATACACGTTCAGCATGGGTAATGGCAGATACCTCCCACACGCACACCCTGATTCAGATTCCCCTCACGTCACTTCAGCCAGCAGGCAGGGAGCCCGTGGGAAGGTAGGGATGCAGTTTAAGCTAGTAAATCAGGCTCCCTTTCTAGTCATTGATGGGGACAGGCACCTCCACAGGCCATCCAGGCCACCTGCCTTGGACATCAGCAGCTAGACAGCTTGCTTAGAGAAGTGACTTGTCTTTTAGACAGCTTGCCTCCACATCTCACCCCCCGTGACAGGCCTGTCTGAATTTGAGAAATCAACTCTCAGCCAAATAAACCCACTTCCAGGGGAGCAGGCTCTCTCTGAAGTGACTTGGGTTTATCAGCACAATGCTCACCTGAGCTCAAGAGCCACTGCAATGCCAAGGTGCTGAGGACACCCACGCTATCGAGCCTGCAGGTGCTCCACAATGAGGTTGTAGCTGGCAACAACCTTTTTTTCTATACAAGCAGATCTTGTTAGCAGTTCTCCTGGTGGTGCCCCTGCAGAGGGGGTCCCACAGCCCTGCACAGGCTGTAGGCATCTGGGGCTCTCTGACTGCTCTCTGCCTCTCAGGTGAGGCTGGCTGTTCAGACAGGCCAATGCTGCTGAAAAACCATCCTGCAGAGCAGCACCATCAGCTGCCCTTCTGCCAGCTTCACATTCTTCTGGCCAGTTCCCTGTCACTCCACTTTGGAAATATGGATCTGTCCCCAGGCTGTGGCCAGCTTTAACCCCTGCTTCTTCCAGGCTGCCTTAACTTCTGCTTTCATCATCAAGCCCTCTCTCCATTTGACACATTGTGTTTCCCTGTCCCCTGGCTGCCATTCAAACTGTCCTTGTGCACCAGGACCTGGAAGAGAGGAGATGCCTGGGGACAGCCAGTGCAGGAGCAAAAGGCTCCCCACTGCAACATCTCTGGGCATCACCTGCCACATTGTGGGCAGCTGCTGACCCCCATAAATTCCATCCTTGCATGAATGCAGAGCAGAGGCTTTCATGGTGGTTTGTCTATGCCACCAAAAGTCAAAGCTGACTTAAGTTACGTAGGGAGCTTGAAGGGGTCAGTTCCCAACCCAGGGGACACCAGATCTCCAGCTCCCAGGGCACTGCAGCTGCACTCTACATACATTGCATCCCTTTCCTGTATCCACCACACAGTGCTTCCTCACCAAGGGAAGGCAGAAATGTCAACCGAGGTTGCAATGCATCAGTGAGGGGTGGAAAAAACAAAACAAAACAGATAAAGGAGTCACTAAGAACGGTAAGAGACAAAGGAGAGAGCACCCTGGGGAGGTGATGTGAAGAGATTAGAGAGATAGAAGCAGACATACTTAATAAGGTAAGAGCTATCAAGGTGATAAAACATTAGATAAGGACCAAGGTGCCTACAATATCAGATGGAGAGAGTGATTTGGGGAGAGGGCAAATATGTTTATGTAGTACTACAAGAGAGAGACTTCAAGGCAACATTGCATGTACACCTGAGTGCTCTGCCTACAAGCCTCCCTCTCTGAGGAACACGATAGTCACCCTTCTTCCTCTTCTAACCAGGGCTCTCTCACCCTGTCTCATCTTACCTTCTGCCCAGACAGGGATAACCCACAAGGGAGAGCTCAGTCAGATGATAAAAAAATCAAAAAAAAAAAAAAAAATCGACAGTGTCCCTACCCCACTGCCCATCAGGCTGCGCCACCCACTGGTAAGTGAACCATCGCTCAAACTCCTTCTGGGTTCATACCGTCCTCTGCCCTAGTGAACAGTCATTTTCACCCTCTGAAATTCAGCCCAATGCTACAGAGAATAATTTTTACAAGTTGTCATTTTCTTTAAGCAATATTTTAGTCAAATTAGATACTTTATCCAATTTGAATAAATCTCTCCCTTCAACATCTGTCCTGCCCCCACCCTAAATTCCCTGCAAAACTGCTAAACAGGTGTATCCATACATTGTTTCATTTTCTCTTTCTACCTATTTAGGTGCACAGGCTGCTTCTATTAAGAAGATGGAGTGGGTTCACTGATGATCCACTCTTCCAACGCCTTGGTCATCTTTGTCTCCATTAGCATTAGGCTGTGTTACTGTCGTTATAACACCTGTGAACAAGCACCAGCTCCCAGGGTTTGAAAGCAGACTTTACCCAGGCAGACAGCAAGCAGCATTTTCTCATCCCTTTCATTAAGAAGTTAAGTAACCCGTCCTGCATGACCCTCAGTCCTTTACAAGGTTGTTTCTTGGATACCCATCAAAGCCTGTGTTCATTCACGCCTAACCCCTTCCTTCCAGGTCACCATCCCTCAGACCACTTCATTCCTGCCGTATCTCATTAGGTGTAGTCCTGGAAATTAAGCATGGCTCTAGAAAATTGATTAGTAGATCTTAAAACCACATACCGTGTTGAGTCTAAAGAAAAGGGCATGGGAACAGCACCCAAAACTAACCCCATTGTAAAAAAGAAACATTGGGTTGGGAGGGTAGGAGGAGCAGTTTGTAGAAAATAACACTTAACTAACTTTGAATATGATTTGACAAGAAAAGCCAGAAATAAGAAGTGTTTCTCTCACACAGATGCCCAGCAAACAGCGGAAACAAAAACAGTTCCCTTTGAACCACCTGCATCTCTTGCTGACAAATACTGGTGTTATGACTAAATCAGAACTTCTCAGCCTGTGGGAGACTGAGCTGTTGTGAGGGTACAGAAAACACTGCAGGTCTGGTGTGAAGCCACAAACAGGACATGCAAGAGTAATGCAACAGGTCTGGGCCTCTGTGCAATGAAAGAAAAACTTCTGCCCAGCCAGTGCTTTCCTACAGGAGCCTCAGGCTGCTGAATTGCCTGTGCACTTGATTGCTGTGCTACACGTTTGTCCTCAAACGAACTTCAAGACATGGCTGAGCCTCCAACTAGTCAGTAAGTTGGTCAAGATCTTTCTTTGTAACCAGGGACTGTATCACAGCCTAGAAGGAAAAGATCACTGTAATTAAATTTTTTAGATAAAGGCTTATATACACTCAAGGAGGAGAGAGGGAAGATGAACATAAAGCAAACCATGAAGTACAATCCAGTGTGTCCAGATTAGTCAGAGCCAGGCTGACCTGTCCAACCAAGGGAGAGGTAATCTCCCCCTTGGGGGGTCCCATCCTCTTAAAGCAAGCAGCTCGTCTCCAGGTTGCATCTATTTACCCAGCAGAGGAGTCAGAGCCCATATTTACCCCTCGCCTCTGGGGGAGCTCTTACTCCTGATCTGTTTTCAGCAGGAGGGATGGAGGATGGGACACCACAGAGCCTGGGCAGAGACACTTCCCCAGCCTGCTCCTTCAGTGTTCTAGTCAGCAGGTAAACATGGGGTGGGCACCACCAGGTGCTGAGATTGTAGTCTCCAACCCCACCCCAACAGCTACCAATCATGAGCAAGAAATCCCTACCAAGAGGTGTTGAGTAGACTAGAGCAGCTCCTGTTCCTTCCAGAGCATGAGGTCTGCTGTCCCCTTGACTGGGAACACCCATCAAAAGGGCAAGTAACTTGAAAGCAAAGGAGGGGAAAAATGGTAATAAGAATTAAGCAGAAAGGATGTTAATAAAGCAAGTGACCTGAAGTGTTTACAGACTCTCAGAAAGCCTACACGAGTCAGGGAGCAGTCAGAGGAATATAACAAAAACAAACAAACGAGCATCTCGAGTTGGACCAAACATCTGTCCAGACTGGGCTGCAGCACAGCTGCCCGGGGAAGTGTGTAAAAATGGGATGAGCAGACACAATACTTCCCTTAGGCACTCTTCCAGCTGCCAACCGCTCACGGGCTTCCTGAGCTAGATCAGGTTTCTGTATTTTTCACTCCCCCTTCATGGATTCCTCCTAATGAGGGAGGAATGGGAACAGCCAAAGAGAATAACAACACTTGAGGAAAGCTAAGGTAATACTTGATATCAATCTTGATACAGGATAATAGAGAGACAGCAGCAACATGTAGGCTTTCTGTACATAATCTACTCAGATGTGAACTGCCATACCGCTCTTGCAAATGCAGATGCATGTCTCATCTTTGGAAGAAATTGGATGATATGCTGGTGTCTTGTACTGCGGATGTTTTATCAATAGCCTTAACCAGACATTTCAGTACCTGGTATCCTATTACAAAAATGATGGGGGGGAAACCCAAAAGATTTTCTGAACATTTTCTGGCTGTGATTACCAAAGTGGAAAAAAACAGCTCAGGCTCATAGGAAGCCATCAATCCTAGGGACGGGTGCTAGTTCATTATGAAAGCCTGTTATTTTGTCATCTGAGATAACATTTACTTTTTGTTCACTCCTTCACTTTTATTAACTCATGCTGGTATAGTCCTGTAGCACACTTTGCCTTCAATACAGAAATATTTGTCTACTGAACTGTGTCTTGTGATGTTTTCTGATGCCAGACAGAGAGCGATCAAGAAAAGCTGGAGACCAATGACCCAAGCTCACTTGCTTTGTGAGCCATGTCAAATGTACTTCATATCCTTTCTTCCCACCCCACTCTCCAAAAAAACAACCCCAACATGTACTTGCTGACCTGTCACCTGCAGATCTTGGTTGAATCAACAGGAAGAACAGACAATTCCACCCTCTTAGAAAAGATCAAGCATGGTTCACAGGGAGGGGGAGGCAGCGAACAGTGAGCAGGACGCACCATGCACAGGAAGACCACAAAAGCAAGATGCAATACCTGTCACCTCTAAATGAGGTCTCCAGAGCTGAAAGATTCCAGAATTAAGTCTGGATTGTTTTCTACATTTAAAAACAGGTGACTGCTACAGGTGCTGAGATTTTTTTATTATTTTTTTTAACCTAACCAAAACCTGATCTAAATTACTAAGTGAATTTAACACTGGATTTTGGCAGGGAGTGTAGTCATTTATTGTATTTGTTAACTTAATGGGCATGTTTTTCCCCCCCTTCTAGATTTAGCTCTCAAACTAGGTCATGGTGATTACACACATTCTGTCTGAAGGCAATGCCTCTCCGCTGCTCGCATGGAGGGAAGAGGGAGAAGCAAAGGGTGACGGTATCGCACATGAGTGCAGTATTTTCTCAGGACAGAGTGCAGTACACATTGGTCCAAAACCTGATGAGCAAAGAAAGTTGAGCTTTCTGGTTTCTCCAGGGCTCTGCCATTGCCTGGATCCCCAGGCACTCAGTGACATCCATTACTTCAAGAGCTTTGCCTCTGCCAGCCCAGGTGGGATAAAGTCAGAAAAATCCTTGTGGATACTTTTACAACCAGATTCTGCTCCGGCATCACCTCAACTGAGCTCAAGGCTTCGCTCTGCTGGGCACGGTTCAAGTCATCCCACTCCCAAGAGCAGATAGTCAAAGGGACCAGGCACCAGGTGAGGGGAAGGAAAGGGCTTGAGGAGGTGACTCCCCACCTGGTGTCCCCAGCTGCAGCAAAGGCAGGGTGAGGGAGAAGGCACATTTGTGCCCAAAGGGGACAGAGCTATATCCTACCCCAGCAGCAGGAAGAGGGGATCATGACCTAGCTAGCCTGAAGTTGGTGACTGTCTGATGGACACTGTCAGTTTGAGGAATGGGGAAAAAAGGAAGAAAGGAAGGAAGAGTAAAGCAAAAGCAAACTAAAGCCTCAGAGGATGAAGGAACCTATCCTTGTGTCCAGCACGTCACCTCTACATAAAAGAAAGAGGTAAGAAGAGAGATGGAAAGAAGAAAGCTGCATATTGTCAGAATATATTTTTTTAAGCTTCTCATTATCAGCCAAATTTTTCTTGTCTTCCCCCACCCAGCATCTCACCACCACTGGGAAGCTAGTTCGATGGAGCATCTTAAATATTTCATGCAGCCTTCAGACTCGCAATCCTTCTCTCCCCATCTGCTTCAGCCTGGCCCTGATGAAATTCCATCAGGCCCATGACCCGGCTAGCAAGGGCTCCTTTGACCCTGCTTCCTCTCAAGCCACCTCTCTATCTTTTCCTCTCCTGCCCTATTAAACCTCCTATTTTTCCTCCTCTCCACTCTGCCTCCAGACAAATCAAGTCCCAAACTGACTTTCTTCCTCCCCATTTTCACGCTTCTTCCTCATGATTCCCTTTTCTTCAACTCTCAGGCTCTTTCTTTCCTCTTCTATTCATGTTCTGTTTTATTTTTATTCTTAATGAGACATTGCCTGAGGTCAGGATTAATAACCCACACTTCAGACACCCGTTAATCCATCAGTAATCAAGTATGGGCACGAGGAGCCTGGCAGCCCGCTGTGCAGGAGGGAGACCTGTTGGCAAAGCTGCATGGGGGCCTGGGGACCCTGTGGAGCTGGGGGGGATGGAGGGCAGCCTGGGGCAAGGGGGTGGCAGGGCTCTCCGAGGAGGGCTGCACTGGGGCAAGTCACCTGTAGCAAGACTTGAGCCCTGGTTTTCCCAAGTGAGGGTGTTTGCACTGAGGCCTGCAAGCACAAAAGGGAAAGGCTTCTTTTCACTGAAAGTGCCTCTGGCTAAAACAGGAATATTTCTGGCTGTCATGGGACAGGGAACCTCTCCATGGAGAAGCAACAGCTTATTAAAGCAAGGAGAGACTCAGCATGCTGCACTCTGAGAAACAGCATCATTTCTTTACCACTTTGGAGCTGCTCCCTCCTGGAGCAGGGGTTTGGCTCACCCAGGCGCCCTTATGGCAGCTCCATCCCACTGAAGGGACTCCACCTCACCTGAACTGCTCAGGATGGTCACCCTCACGTAGAGGAACAGCAGCAGCTTCTTCTCCCTCTATCTCCACTGCCCCCTTCACTCCTTCCTCAGAGATTATTCCCCCCATATTAGATGCCGAGGGAATAGTGGCTCAACTGCCCCCCCAAAAAAACAAGGGGAGTGAAAAAAGGAAGTGATTTTGCAGATGGAGATGGAAGATGACTGTAGGCACAGAGGAGTAAGGGCCATTCTGGCTGCACAGGGACTCCCATACCACAGCAGCTGCTAGAGACAGAAAGACCACGGCAGGTAGCAGGGAGAGACATTGGGCCACAAGTAGAGGACTGGGGTGAGCAAGATGTTGAGGGGTGAGGAGGCCAGTGAGATCTGATGGGGCTGGTCCCCAGCACCCTGCAATGGGAAAGAACATGGCTTACCCAGCTGAGGTAAGGCCAACAAAGGCACCAGGAGGTAGGAGGTCCAGAGATGGAAGGGTCACAAGGCAACATGAGGTGGATGATGGTGAGAAGAGTTTATAGAAGAGCCAAGAGGCAAGAAGAGCAGGGTTAAAGTATCAGCTCATGCCCTTTCCTTGCCACTAATCTCTCTAGGTCATATTACCTATAATATCTTGCAGTCAAGGACCTTTTGAAATTTCCATTACGGCAACATTAGCTTCCTCTTCGGTCGTTACTGAGTACCAGACCTCCACCAACCCAGTTCTGCTCCTGTTTACCTTAGTAGGAGTATTGCCATTAGTTCTGCTGCCTCCAGTCCTGCACCCACACTCCTGGCTTCCCAGAAAGGTCCCTTCTCCCTCCCTGCTTTGTTGTTTGTGCAGAAGGTGTGACAGGTGCTCTCCCCAACTCTTACAACATGGGAAAGCAACATGTTGGCGTTGGGTGGCAGGTACCAGGGAGGCTGTTTTACCCAGCCGATGTGGAGAGTAGGTTGTAGAGACACCCAGGCGGTGGAGAGTGCAGAGGCCAAGGAGAGCATGCTACAGTGGAAAGCAGAGTGCCTTCACTCTGCGTTGTGTTTAATCTCCTCGCCATTCTTCTTTGCCTGAATGGGATTAGAGAAGCAACAAGAGAGCTTCACTGCCAGGCACACTCCATGGCAACACATCAAGTTTAAAGACATACCAGCTCCTAGGAGCACTAATGCACTGCCTCATCTTATTCCCCAGGTCCCCTTTCCTGCGCCTTCTGCATGCTCCAGCTTGCCCGGCCATCCCAGAAGGTCCTGCCTAGTAGTTCTCCCTCAGATGGACAGATACAGAGAGGACCAGTGAAGTACCTGAACTGAGAACCTCCACAATGCTTGGGCTTGCTATAGCCTTTTCTCTTGGACCTTCCCCCTCTTTCTCTCCAGCAACACCCGCCGCGAGAGCATCCCCAGAGCGACGTCCCACCAATTCACAGGCAGCAGCTAAGCACAGGCTCCTCCGGGAGCTCAGCTCCCCGCCTGCAGTCAGAGGAGTAGGCAGAAGATGTTCTGCTTTGTCTCCCTCTTCCCACTGGGCCTTCGTGAAAGCAGAGAAGCGACAACTCAACAGCTGCCTCCCTGTCTGGGGGACGGGGTGGGAGGTACGAGCATTTGGGGGAAAAGAGAATTAATCTGAACACAGCACAAGTCACGTGAAGCTGAAACTCAAACCCAACTTGCCAGCTCAGATTTCATTTTGTTTCAGTAAATGCCTGGTTCAAACAGAAGCATGAAAACAGCACAGGCACAAAGGCTGTCCTTTACGGCATATTCAGCCTGACCAAAACAAGAAAGGTGGCCAGAGTCTTGCAAGAGCTTGTTCCCTCTTGTAAGATTTATACCCCAGTTTGTGAAACTCAAGAGGCCCTGAACTGGGGTTAACAAGCAGAGCTCTCTGGAAGTCAATGGAGCGGTGCCGATTTATTAGCCACAGCAGATATGGCACATAAACGCCTGAGCACTTACCTGCGCCGAGCCCAACATCTTTGGAGGCTCAGCCCACCTTGTGTGCAGCCAGCAGGCAGGGGCAGCCCCATGCCCACCTCTGCCGAAACAGGGCCTTCCCATCACCAGCCCACAGACCATTTCCCGAGTATGAACTCCAGTCCCTGTAGCACATCTCACTTTTCAACCAAATCACCACTCGCATCCCTCACTGGTTGCCTGGGTATGCCAGGGTACAGGGTGGTGCCCAGGAAGGGCTAGGAGGGCTCCACTCCCACCATCAACACATAGTTCCTTGCACTGGTGGTTTACACTGGGATCCCAACACACCTAAGCCACATTTGGGAGCCTGCTGATTTTAACTGTCTGATGCACTTCAGTCACTATCCTCCCCATCAGTGGCCTCCAGCTGGCCCGAAATACAGCAGCCCACTAAACTTCCTCCACCACGACCTATTCTCTCATCATAGCTCCACAGTCTTCCCCCCTACACCTTGAACAGTAAACACCAAGTTTAAATCCCCGCATTCCAGTCAAAAGCTTTTAGGTCCCCTCAGGATTTTAAACACTGGTGGAAAGGTCTCCCTTTTCCCTGTATCCCTCTAGCTTCACCAAGCCAGAAGCATAGGGGAAGGTATAGCAAGTCTCTCCTAGGGATAATTGCAGAGGAACTCACCAGTAGGTCAAATATTTACCTAAGCCTCATGAATGCAAATGTCTTCTAATCCTCCTGTATCTTTCAGGGACAGCAAGAGAATGGTGAGTACACCTCTGATTTACACAGATGCATATAGATTAGAGTAATAAAGAACTCATTTAGATGACTTATTATGTAGTAACTATATCACTATTAGTCAAATATTTACTGTGTATATAGAGAGTTAATAATATAAAAGCAACATATACATTGCATTAACAGTTCCTATACTTTCTCTGTCCAATTCTCAGTGCATTTTGATGGTCTGACTGCTGCTTGCACACGTTTTTGCCGAGAACCACGCTGGCTCCATGAGAGTTATCTCCCAGCCTGCATCTCAGTGTGCACGTGTTGAGGCGGGGCGGGAGGCAGGAAGATTGAGACATAACAATCTCGTGACAGTGTCTTTGAGGCCGCCATGCAATTTCCAAACCCAACCACGTAGCTGAGTGCCTGAGGGCACCAAGCATAAGCAGTACAGTTGGTGTGGAAGGGGTGCAGAGATAAGCCTATAAATACAAAGCTTCACTGCTGTTTGGGGGAAGCAACAGGGTCTCAGAGGAGGTCATTCAGTAAGATGAAATAATCCCAGGTGTAACTATTAAGTCCAGAAAGTAAAGACTTCACATCAGATTCTCTATTGGGAATTTCTCTTTGTGTTCCTGAACAGCTGCCTGAGACCCATGAAAACGTTAATCATCAGAAAAGAATAATCCTGCGTCCAGTGGGGAGAGGTGTCAGAGCGATGGATGAGGAAATCCTTCACATGCACAAAAAAGAATGAGAAATGCCATAGGTACAAGACAAAGTCTCAAGTGCATGACACTAATCTGCTTAATCGCACTCAAGAAGTACCCAGAGAAGTCAAGTGGCCAAGGAAGGAAATAATCACTTTTGTGCTCTCCTGCTAGAGCTGTCTAACCTGACATCTTTGCTTCCACTGATGGGACCACAGACATCCTCTGCCCCGTGGGGAACGTCCCAGGTCATTCAGCAACCCATCCCCTCGCCTCCACACAGCACCTTGCATCTCTATTTCAAATGAGACCCAGCACCTTCCCGCCTTCCCCGCTGCAATGCCCTCAGTGACAGCTTCCCCCAGGACTATGCTCTTCTGTCCCTTGGAAATTCTGCCCAGAAATGCCTCGACAGCAGCACGCCTGTGCCCACACACACCAGCAGTGAGGACATGCTGGCTGCTACCACAGCCAAATAAGCCTTGGGCATTTTTATTGCCCAGAAACTTAGGAACGTATCTCCCAGGTTGAGCGCAAGAAGAGGGGTGGGCCAAGTGCCACAGGCAACCTTTTGAAATCCCAACATGACAAAACAGGGAGTGTCAGTGCGTTTAACTACTCTTCCAGAGACACCTGGTATTTATCTCCACTATGTTTGTCTCGGGAGATGTTGGCATGGGCACTAGCTTCAGGGGCTTGCAGCAGTTCCTCCGCTCTACCTCCTTCCCCTGCCTCTCCCTCTGATGTTGCAGGGGAAAGGACAGAGGGGGCTTGCCCCGAGCACAGTGCTCAGCCTATCGCCCTGACTATGGGGAACACGAAAAAGAGAAAATACAGGGACACGATTCACCATAGCACAAGGACAAGGGGACACAAGGCCACATTCAAATGGGGTAGAGAGGAAGAGGAGTCAAAACACAAACACAGATCAGGCCCCTGCAAACACAGATATCGTTGGCTAACACAGCGATGACGGATTCCCTTCTGTCCCTAAACCACAGCCATGCAATTGTGGCCTGACACATCCAAAATGACTGCAGCCCTGGCATTTATGACTCCTTCTAGGAGTCAAATTCAGCAACACCCAACCCTGAAGTCCTAACTTAGTTCCCACCTCAGGAACCCGGATCACAAGCGTCAGGAGTTCCCTGAAGGTCTGAGTAACCTCAAAGATGCCACCTTCCTCCTCCTCAGAGAGGAAGATCCAAGTACACACTTAATGCTACCTCTGTAGCTCCAGAGCATGCTGAAAAGTCCCATGGAGCAGGATATCCTCAAGCAGACCTCCCGAGCCTGTTCTGCCCCCCTTGCAGCCCTCGGAGGATGTTCTTCCATGGGAAGTTCCCCTTCACCCAGGGAAGGGAGCACATTTTGCCTTCTGCAGTCTACCTATGATCTGGATTCATGTCTCGCATCCAGCCAGAGAATCCCTGATGTGACAGCTCAGGGAAATCAAATGAAGTGCCAATCCTATTTCATTTTTCAGTAAAATAACCCCCATATGGGAGAAAACAGTTTCCCCAGACATCTGCCACACATTCCAGAAAAATGCATTACAGGCATGCCACTAAGTGTGAAATAGATTTTTAAAAGTTAAAAAGCTATTGGATATTTAAAGGATGTGTGACATATCACAATATGCTGGAAATGCATCTTAAAGAAATAACAGCACCTCAAAGATACTGTAGAGGGATGCAACTAATTCTGTGCTTTGAAAAAGAAAAATCCTGGGTTATGGAGGAAGGGTTTTTTTAAAGTACCTACTTTAATAGTTAATTATTGTATTGTAGGGGAAACTTGAGACTTCAGTGAGAGCTGAACTACATCGTAGAAGGCTGTATGCAGCTACACTGATGACACTAATTTTGATTAATCCTACCCCAAACTCTTCTCTCTTCCAACACCCAGTCTCATTTGCTTAGAGCTTCATCTGACTGGCAGCTTGAGCTGAAACTTCCACAGCAGGTATCACTACATTTTTTTTTTGGTGGAAAACTAAGTTGAATTTTAACAGTTGCAAAAAAAAAAAAAAAGTTGTTTTGTCTGTGCAGAAGCATTCAAGAGGGGTTTTTTTGACTAGCACTTGTTGCTGGATTCTCTGAAACTGCTTTCGCACTGGGCAGCAGGGTAGCCTCTGAGACCTCTTTTGCTCATCCTGTAACAACTCATCCAAATGGAGATACATTAGCAGCTGCCATGGGCAAAAAAAATCGTGCTTTGAATACGCTCAGGAGAGACTGTTTTGATATGACTCAATCCAAGAAATTAAGAGAGAATTAAGGATGAATGTGTACCCTCAGTTTCTCCCTCCCCACACTGCCTTTACAACACAATCTTTCACTGCATACTTATACCTTTTTCTTTTTTCCACAGGACTCCTGCATCCACGGGATGAGATGGCATTCAGTGAAGACAGTGATGTGACCTATTTAGCCAATGGGTCTTACAGAAGTTTGCTGACAGCAGGGAAACAGAAATAAGCAGAACTGCAGCATGCAGGCTCTGAGGCAGGGAGATCACTTCGCCCCTCCAATCCTACACGTGGTGCTCCCATCCCACCCCTTCTCACTGCAGCCTGAGCCCTCCAGCCCTGCCAGCCGGCCTCCACTTGGGCCCACTGCCCCAACCTTTGCCTTCTCAGCCAGCTTCTTCCCATCCAGATCCTCACCTCCCTCACCCTGGTTACCTGCCCCTCCCCATTAGCCGTGCCCAGCCCACCCAGCCCCCTCTCCAGGTTGCTCACTCATGTCATCGCTCCCCGGTCCCTCCCCTCTGGTGGGTGGATAAGCTTTCCACCTCAGGTCCCTGCCAGCTGCCTGATCCTCTGGACTTACTTTCCTCCTGAGCTTCTCGGTCCCTTATTCCAGTATGCCTGGTCCCCATCTCCCAGACCTCAAATTAAAATTTCATTAAGGGATAAAAAGAGTGTTACAATAGGAAAAGTTGGGCAGCTTTAGAAAACCATGTTACCACCTCATGTAACAATGACAACTGTGTCTTCCATTTCTTTGGTTCTGTTTGTGTGTACGGCTCTCATATGAGCTGTGTGACTCCAGAGATCCCACTGGGCAGGAGATGGAGGAAAAACATTATTCAGCACCCAGCAATGAAGACACCGTGTATTATCAGAAGGTTGCCCATGCAGGGAAAGACAACAGGGTCAACCTATAAGAAATAGAAACTAGGAGGCTGTAGCATGGGACGAATAAAATGCTAGAAGGAAACAGTGAGGTGACTGCTGCCTCCAAAGGCTTTTCCTGTATAAAACAAGTGGGCTACCATCTAGGGCCCCCTCCAGTCACTAAAATCCCATTTTCAAAGAGGGCTCCAGATAGGACGACAAGAGCAGTTGCCAGTACACAGGCTGCTAAACAATGGGTCAACGAGTATGGAGAAGAGAGGAGCAAACTCCAAAGCAGGGAAGGATCCTACTCCATCAAGGAAATGAATCAGAAAGGAGCCACAGGGAAAGAAAAAAAAGCAAGCAAAAAAATTGCCTTGAGGAAAAAAATAACACCCTTCATCAAGAAATATCACAGTTGGCCAGCAGCACTGAACATCAGGCAGTACCACAAAGGCAATATATTATTACTGTTGCACTTCTATGAGCATGTCTTTTTTAATATAACTCACTTATGACACAAACACTTTCAAGGCCTGGCCTGAATCTCACAAATGGACAAAGCAGAGCCTGCCAAATTCACCCATAAAACCAGGAGACTTACTCAAAGCAAAAATTACATCACAAGTTGGTAAATATGCGAACAAAACAATGACATAAAAACTGTAATACATCACAAAGCATACTTTTCTTAATTATTGATAACAATGCTTGTTAACAATGCCTGCTAGCTGTCTGGTAAATAATCTGTAGTACATTTTGTAGAAAATAAGGACATTGTATTCATAGGGGGACTTATTACTACACTTGAGCGCCAAGTTCTTGGCTGAGAAGCAAGATGCAGGATACAGGTAAATGTAGGAAGCATCCTTCTAGGGTGTGTGAATGATGGGGCAAGGCAGATTTGCCAAGTACACCTTCATGGTGTTTTAGTGTGCTCCCAAATAATAAGCAGGACTTGGAAGGCAAGCAGAGATTTTGGATCTCTGACTTGAGAGACTATCAACCTCTGCATGGAAGAAAATATTTCTCTGCCCTCAAATATTGAGCTCCTGCCTCTTCCATGCCATGAAACAGAACTGCTGCTGTTTGCTACAAACTGCCTGTTTCAACAGGGAGGTTAATATTTTACCATGTGTTTTCTTTCCATTCCTTCCCTTCTTCTTGCCTGTTGAGACAAATCTCATAGCTAACATTACAAGCACTGGATTCAGCAGCTTTCTCCTGGATGAATTTGTACTGATGTTAGCCCTTTTCATCCGTGACTCTTTAAGAGCTGAAATCCCACAAGAGGTACATTTGGTTCCATCTGACTCTCAAGACATCCAGTTACTTCAAGCTACAAGCAACCTGAAAGCCCTTACGGTATTTCAGCATTTATGCTACTCTGGGGAGGCAGCGATAAACAAAACCAACTTATTAAAGTAAAGATGAAACAGCTCTCTCAAAGGTTTGGGGGTCGGGAACAAGGCTGAGACAGCAGGGTTGGTTTAACTTTGTAAGCAAACCCTTGAGCACCTCGCCCAGCTTCCAAGCTGGGTCACAGGGCCAGGAGACCACAGCTACGCAGCTCCCAGTCAGCATGCTGAGCTCACATCTGTCTGCATCTGCCTACAAGAGCCAGCCCTGGTGAGCAGGGATTAGCAGGGAGCTGGTTACCTCCTAGAGGGGACCAGGGCCAGCTGCTCCAGCAGCAAATCCCACCTGAGCTGGTCCAGGGGATGCCCACCTGCTAGCACCCTGCCCTATAGAGCAGGGCCTTGTCCCTGCTTCCAGGGTGGGTGCACCCCTTGTACCCTGCCATCCATCGCAGTCCTACTGCAATCAGCACAGCGCTTCTGCTCACTGACATCCCGGGATGGGGATGTCAAGGATGCCACTTGCATGTTGGAGGGCACAGGGGGATAGGTGCTGACCTAGGTGGGAAATAATGCTCTTGATGAGGACAGAAGCACCCTGTGAGGATGAGGAGGGTGGAGAGGCAGCAATCCCACTCTATCACGGCACAGCCACCAAGCTTGGGTCACCACTTCAGATATCACCACCCTTCCATCCATCCAGCCTTGCCTCTCACCAAGATCACCTAATTTCCCATCGCCATCACTCCTCACCTTGATTCCTCACTCTGTCCCCCCACTCTGCCCCCTTTCCTGCCCTCCCATAGCCCTATACTGTCCCTCCACTGTGCGTACCCACAGATAGGGGAAACCCACTCTTTCCACAGGTAAGCTCTACACATCTCTGCAGAGCCCTGCTTCTAAGGAAGCCAATGAGTTATGCCCCCTGCTTAAATCCTACCTTCAGACCTTCCCTTTAGCTCCTGACCATGCTCCCCAGGAAGCCTGTTGTCTGCGATGCTGGCTAAGAAGGGCACTCTACAGACAGAGCCAATTCAAGGGCGGCAGCAATCAACGGAGACAGGCTGCTAGCAGCAAAACCTGGGAATGACAGCAAGGGAAGAAAAAAAAAGGAGAGGGAAAAATGACAGACTGCCACAGATGGAGAAAGGAGAGGGGAGAGACAGGGTGGCTAGTCATAGGAGGGGCTGCTGGAGGAGTTGCGGGGACTCAGCAGCTCCGAGTCACACTCAAGGAGGGGGAGCGATGGCAGCTTTTATAGACTCGAGCATGGCAGGCGATGATGAGGGGAGACCGGGGGAGAGAAAACTAAAGGAAGAAAGTATAAGCAAAGAGTGTGGTTTTGTATCATTAGCGAGGACAGATTTCTCTTTCCTCCTGGATGAGTTGCAGTACGCAAGTGTAAATGGCACCATTGTCTCCGGGGACAGATGGTCACCCACATCACAGCTCTGCACATCCCCCATCCCGCCCGAGGGAGCCGCTCCCCTCCCCTGATCTGCACTGATGCAACAGGCAGGGAGAAAGCTGGAGAAAAGGTAGGCAGGGATGGGCATCCTTCAGGCAGGAAGGTCAGGCTAAGCTCTCCATCTCCATCCCCACTGGCTGACCTTGCAGTCAGGGCTGGGCAAGGGAAAGCTGTTACAACCACAGCACTGCACTCAAACTCCAGCCCCCAGACCAGCCAACCCGTCCAAATGCCTATGCAGGCCTTCTAGCAGGAGGGTTACACCACCATCACACCACCTCCTTACTCGCTTCACCAGTCCTTGATGGCAGTCAATAAAGATCAAGTGCTCACGCTGATTCTCTCAGATCTGTCGGCCACCTTTGATACCATTGATTACAAGGATTTGTTCAGATGCCTGCCAAGCTCAGTAGGGATTTGCAGCATGGTGCCAGAGTAGCTGTTCCCAACCTAGATAACCTCCACTTATCACTCCTCACAGGTTTCTGTCTTACATCTTCATAATCACACCTCATCTCTTCTTTCACAAGTCCGGCTGCACTCTTATCTGCTTTCCTTGCTCATCTCAGCCCTGCCATCTCAGCCTCCTCCCCTAGCTGCTGGTCACGACTCTGCTGTCCTCTCCAGCCAGAATAAAAAAAACCCAACATCCTCCTTGGCTAGCCTGTGTCCCCCTCCGAAGCTTTTCCCAAAATGATCGCTGCATGTGTCAGCGGTGAAGCCCAGAGCAACCCTCCGGGAGGGGAGGCAGATAGGGCAGCGGAGCCAGCAGCATCCCCTCCCTGATGGAGAAGCACGGCTGACGTGACGCAACACAGTGCAAACCCATGGCCCAAGGAGCAACAGCAACCAAGAGCAGGGCAAGCCCAACCCACCAGATCCTTGCCTTTTAACAGCCTGCTGGCACTTCCCATCACTGCTCAGCCCTCCTCCCGCTGACCCCACCAGCAAGAGGCTGCAAACCCTGTTTTAGAGAAGCACACTTCAAACAGGACCTCCTTCGCCCCTGCCCACTGGCAGGCAGTGAAGCACAGGAGAGGCGGTGGCATGGAGATGTGCGAGGGACACGGGGAAGGGGCTGGCCAAGGTGTGCTGGGCCAGCCAGAACCAGTGGGCAAAGTGAGCACAGGACAGAAGAGGGTGCAAGCTTGAGCCTGGTCCATCTTGCACCAGACTGCAGCCTTCCTACACCTTCATCTTCCAAAGACAGTGTCTCTCTAGGACTATAAAGATCTTCCCAGCTTAGAGGCTGACAGCTTGGCAGACTCTTTGCTCCTGTTCTCTCCATAGGTCTGAAATGGGCCAAGTTTTTCACACAGTCTTTCCCCTTAACCATCCTGGGACCAGCTGCAGGCCATTTGCTGCAGAAGAGCTGCAACTCTGTTAACCATTCCTCACCTGAAGCAGCTCCTGTCAAGTATTACCCTCACAACACACAGCAAATTCAGCTGGCTGCAGGCCCTTCCCCATCGTCTGGGGTGGGAAGAGTGTCAGGTCCTCAAATAGGCAGCTGGTCAATTTGTTAGTGGTTAATTGCATTGTTTAATTCACATTGTTATGACAGAACATGCAATTAGAGGTCTGGTCAGAGTACTTTATAGGTCTTAAACTCAAAATGAGTATTTTTATTGCCCTTTTTATTTCTCCAAGAGCCCCCTCCGGCTCCCTCACACGCCCTGCTCCCGTGTTCACGAAGGCTGAAAAAGGCAAACTGACCATTTTTCAGAGACTAAATGGTTCTCATCTCCAAGGCAAAATATATTCCAGTGAATAAACACAATATGCTCCAGAAGGGTTTTTCAGCGCTTGTTTTGGTTCAGCAACACACTTTGCTGCGAGATGGGGAGGTCCCCCAAAGCAGGCACTGCTACCACCCCCGCGCTGGGCAGAGCACATCGTCCCTCTCCTCTGACCTGACGCTACCAGGTGCCCCCCAGGCTGGCACAAGCCACATGTCCACAGTGGGTAACACTGTACTATACGACAAGACAAGACCAATCTTCCCAACATAGTCTGAAGAGCAACGGCTGGTGCAAATATGTCTGTTTTCACTAAGTATAGCAGAACAGCACTGATTTACACCAGGCAAGGCTGTGACTTTCATCCTCTACTCTCTCTCCCACCTGCTTCCCCACACCTTCCACATTCATTGACCAGAAACCCAGGGAACATACTGAGATACTTCATAAAGAGCTGTTGCAGTAAGAGTCCTAGCCCCACTCTCCTGAAGCACCAGGGCATGGAGTAGGCAGGTCTTGTATTGCTTCTGGCACATATTGGGGAAACAGGCCAGTACAACATACACATAATACACATTGCCTACACATACAAAAAATACCCCTCTTCTAAACAACAGTCTCCTCTCAATATTTCGCAGTCAGCACTTTCTCCAACAGTAAGGAATCTATCCTTCAGTAACAGGGAAAATGCTCAGTTTTGCATGAAGACAGTGGAGATGCACTAAGAATTTTTTCAGCCTTATTTCTGATTTTGTTAGACCCTACGGACATTAAAGCTTCAGACAGTCAGAGCTCTGGTTTTGTTTGTGCTGTTGTCCTGTCTCATTTCCGAACTGCGGTCTTTGACTTCTAACTATAAAAAACCTCCAGAGAATAAGCTGAAGGGACGGGAGGCAGTGAGATATCCTGTCTCAGCATTTGTGCTTAGATATACAGGGCCAGCTTGCAAGCCAGCCAAATTTAGACCTCATCCCTTTACATCTGCCCACTTGCCTGGAACTGGCTACATCTCGCATACACACAACCCAGCCAATTTCTTACAGATCACAAGCATGCAAATCCCCTTCAAACATATCCATCCCTTGTGTGCTACTAATGACAATGCACAAGTTTAAATTCCATTTACACCATGTCTCACTGTGCAAATGATACCTCTAAATTTCCCACCGTAAACTTGCACATCAAACGCCCCACACTAACAACACTCCCTGATCACCAGTTCTGCAGAGGCAGCTTCCTTCCCAACTACTTGTGCAGGTCCTGAGCGCTGTCGTGCTCCCCCTGCCACCTGCCTCTGCCTACCAACCCCAACCAGGAAACAGGGTTTCTATCCCAGAAAGCAGCTGGAATTTACAGAACTATTTTTTCCCAATCCAGAGTCCAGGTGATGGTGTGCCTCTTCCTCCCCCCACAAAACTACAATTGCCTAGTATTTCATTATGGAAGCACCAAAACGTTCAGGCTGCACCATTTCCAAAACCAAACCTGCTCCCTGCATTCCCCTTTGCCTCCCTCCATAGCATCTGGGGAATCAAACAGCATAGCAATCCTAAAGGCAGCCCAGGATGCTGGCCAGCAATCTCTGCAGCCCACTATTCAGAAACTCCCTCTTTAGTAAAGAGGAGAAAATAGGCACCTCTAGAGCACAACTTTGCCCTCTGAAGGGAGGTGTTAAGTTAAGCGTGCCGAATTTCCTGCTACAGATGGCAGTCTGTCAAATATCTACAGAAAGAGCCTGGATGCCTGGTTTTCAGACAGGTAGAGTTAGATGGGGTGAAGCCTAGCCCTCTTCCCAAGAGAAGAATTAGCAGGGAAATTAAGGGTCAGTTCACAAGCATAGGAAACAACTGCTTTTAAAGCTCATATTGTTAACACAGAAGGGGAGGAGAGTAGTTGAGAATAGATTGGTCCTGGGGAGATGGCCGTGTTGGCCCAGTGCATGCATTGCCTTCAAATATTAATCAAGTTTATGGACAACTGGCTTATTAAGTGTCACCTTTATTTGCTAATAGCAAACTTCATTCCACCAGTAGGGAGCTTGGCAGAGTGGCAGAAAACCCAGCAGGACCTAAAGCAGGCTTGCCCCTTTTTAAAGCTTGAAAAGCATTCGGCACATGCCCAGGGGAACACCAACGCCACCGACACCACATGTCCACTGGAGAGCTCTGGATCAGCTCAGTTTCCCATGCAACAGGAGTGACTATAAAGTTGATTTAGCATGGTGTAGAGCGCAGAGAGGTTAGGTAACCTCTTACAGAAAAAAAATCACCTTGCACTTGTTGGATCTTGGGTATACAGATATATCTGTTGGCTGGAAGGAGGTCTACAGAGCTATAATCAACAGAAATCAATCCACTCCTAAGGGCTCAGCAGCAACATCTGCCTGATTACCTAGAACAATACAAGGCTATCATCAGTCCTCAAATAAGTGCCAAACTCTTCACCTGTCTTCTGAGCTAGATTTGCAAAGAAAGACAGGAGAGATCCATCTTTAAAATGGAGAAGCAGGAATAACACATGCATTTTAGTGTTTTCCAGGTATGCACATAAAAGCTGATACTGCTGACCCCAAGAGTGGAAAGCCATGATCCCTAGGTCCTCAAGAATGATGAACGCTGCTTAAAATTCATAAGCCACTCAATTTTTGATGTATTATTATACCTTCTGGTCACATTTCCAGGCTTTTCTCTACCTACTAGAGAGGTAGGAACCTTTCTTTTTTTTTATTTATATACACACACACAAATAAACATATACATGTAAAAAGAAAAGTAAACCTCAGAGGATTACAGGAGCTCAGGCCTTAAGACAGACATCAACTATTACACGACTTGCAATAAATTTGCAGCTGGTGTTTGCTTATGAATTAACTACTCCCAGTTGTTATGAAGACTGCATCCAGGGTTTAACAGTACACAAGGCAAGAAATAGGTACAACATACTACAGAATCCGCACATAAAATTTCACTGACACAAAAACAAATTGCCCAAATGGTATTTGACCAGGGTGCAATATATAACACACCTGTTCACCCAAAGCTTATTAACGAGCAAAAGATTTGTCAGCCCCTCAGCCATGTGTGTCACCTGAAAAGTGGTGGTTTTGGCAGCACAGGGTCCCCATGCACCATGGCATCGCCTGCTCAACGTCGCCAAGAGACGTACCAATGACCAATCCACACACACATCATTTTCTTTGCTCCTCCAGCGTTTGATTCTCCACTCTGCTCCCATAGGGCAGTGCCAGCATGAAACACCACTATTGCCATCGACAACCATCCTATACTCAGTTGGCTCGTACGTAAAAGATATCTGTGGCACCAGGCAGGGAGGAGATGGGGAGAAAGTCTGTAGGTTTTCCCAGTTCCAAGTCAATATGCCCAGTGCCAGCCCTGTTTCCTTGTGCATGAAGCACGTAGCCCAAGCTGATACAGCTGCCAGTACAAGTTCCAGGAAAAGTACCCCCAGAAGCATGGTAGGACTTTCAGGGACAGGTACGATGGCAAAGCCCCTACTTGGAGGATCTTTAAAGCTAATGAGCTGCAAGGCAGCTCCTCAGTACACACAAGCAGTCATACCAGTTTCGAGAAGCCACCCTGCTTTATACCCTATAAAGCATAGCTCCCAGTACTAAAAATTAAGTGCGTATATAAGCTTTTGCACAACTGGGGCCGGACTCGCTGTTCCTACACCACTGAAATCAGCTGGAAACGCAACACTTTACTGCCTGAGATCAAAACAGAAGCCCAAATGGCCAACACACTTCACAAATGAGGGAAGGGGGCTGGTATATGACAAAAAGCAAGAAAATGACAGAATGGTGAACTGCAGAGCCTATCTCGTTACTGCCACAGTTTTAGTATCGATTTTTTTTAATGGCACACTTCACTCTTGCTCTCGCTGTCATGTCAATATTATAGATACGACGGCAAAGGGAGGTCTGGGCCCCCTGGAAAGAGTTTCTTTTAAAGAAAGGCTCAAAGAACAAGCCAAATCTATTGCATTTGACCCTAGGGATGGATGAAGTGCGAAGACTTTATGGAACCCCAAGGAGTCAAACAGCGATGCAGACATCCAGGCATCTCTCTCATAATTTTCTCATAATTTGCAAAGTGCATCAGGATCCATTTGTAAGTCGCCATGTGGCATGCCCTTTATTTAGTCCCAAACACTTTATAAATTCATAAGATGAATCCTACGCAGTTGTTTTGGAAACATGTTTTCACACTTTTCACCCTATTTCCCCTCCGAGCTCAACCTGAAATTCTATTTGAGTTGGAGTTTAGGTTTTATAAAAGGAAAAAAAAAAAACAACAACAAACTTACAGCCTCTCTCATAACCGTATCTCAAATATTCACTCTGTTAACATTGTAGCTGCAACAGTCCCATGGTCTGCAACTCAGAGCAGCCAGCCTTCTACCTGTTCATCAAAACAGAAACCAACCTAAACAAATTGTCTGGCAGGTTGCTCATGTGCTGCATCGCACCAGACTCCTTTGCGACAGGCACACTTACCAGGAGCCAAGCCAGGCTCCAGGTGCATGTTGCATTGTGTACTCAGCTGATTACATAGCAGTTACCTGTATCTAACAAGGTTAATCAGGATTAAAAAAAAAAAAAAATCTGCTCACCAATAAACTAGGGCAATTCAAGCATTCATTTGCACTTTATGTAAAGCCACCCCAGAAACACGTAATCACGTAACTTCAAAGCATCGGGCTCCTTTTCACCATACAGCACAATGGCAAAAAGCACACAGTAAATACTCCCTTTGGGAACAAAAAACACAAGCTTCACATGGAAGATAGTTTGTATATTAAAAGGGACTTAGGGTCTACAATTTTTTGCAGTAACAGCATTACACATTTATACGCTAATATGCATCCAGAAGTGATTTTAAAGCAGGGATATAAGTGGTTCTTTCTCCTCTCACTGCACTGCAGCAAAGGAATATGGCAGTTGTTTAATAGCACATAACAAAATTGCAGGACTGCTCATGGAAGGAAAAATAATCTTCAGGGGAGGGGGATTTAAGTAGGTAGAATGCAATTACCTAAATTGAAATTTGGTGGTTAATGACCTTGTGCTTACAAAAATTGCTACATAGTCCTTAACGATCAGAGCTTCCATTTTAAGTCTCATTGACAGTACTTCCATAACAATGATCAAGAAGCTCTGGCCTAGTAGAAAGTCAATGAGAAGATTAACAGGCTTTCAATTAATGCCCCATGTTTTTTGCTGAATCTTCAGGAAAGGCCAGGTGTTGCCCTGTAACAGTGACTCAGCCTGCCCCTGCTTGGCACAAGCATGCTGGAGACCCAATAGCCCAATATAACAGGGATAAAAAACTTCAGACAGGGAAAAAAGCAGGCAAGCATATAAATTCTTACAAGACACGATTTGACTTTCATCGAAGCATCCCTTACAAAGGGGCTCATTCCCAGCCAGGGATGAGACCACAGTGAGTGATCTGCTGCCAGGCCATGGAACTGTACCATTTTTATGGTGCTATCAAAAAGAAAAAAAAAATGTGACGCCAAAAACCTGTAAGAAACCTTCAGGGTGCAGAAACAATCCCTCATTCAAAAAAAATTATGGGAACTACTTACTGCATGATCCATTCAAAATGAGGACCACAGGTAAGGGGAGGGAATCAAAGGAGGAGATGAATCCTCTCCACTCAGTCTCTGCTTTTCAAATAATCTCCTAACTTCACACAGCTGAACTGAAATCACAGGTCTGAAACAATCCTTTCAAAAGGTTTCCAGCAGCCCCACCATTGACCTTCACCCCATGTCCCATGTAGCCAGGTGTAATGTCATCAGCAGGTGACTGCATGAGGCTTTTTCCTTCCTTCTATAGCTTCCACTATGAAAAAGTCCTTTTCAGAGTCAAATACCATGCACATCTGAGGACTAAAACAAACGTAACATTTAAACACATTTAAAGATGGGCATATAGTGCCAAACTCCTTGAATGACACAGCTCCAACACCTTAAAACAAGCTCCTTGCTATGTACTAAACTGGAAGGACGGTTCTGACTGACATTTTAGCCAGAAATAGGAACAGGCACTTCCCTTCTTCCCCCACAACCTCCTTCCTCCATTCAAGAGCAAATATTCATCCCAAACCCAGGCTATTACTCTTCTCTCATTTTCTGAATCCAGCCTTTGCATTGAGACACGAATCTTTCATGCTTTACTCTGAGGCCACCACATGCTGGGATGAGATTCCCAGGACATAATAACTAGTGCAGACACACAGTGATTGAAAAGCAATGCATAATTCAATACAAAGTTTTAAAATTTTAAGGAGCAGACAGTAGAAAGGAAAGCAGAAAACCTAAACCTCCAACAAGTTCTCAGTCATAACCTCTGCTTGAGACTGCAACATCTTTTTAAAAGCTTCTGAACCTTAAGACAAGAGCTCAGAGCTGAAACCCAAACCTTTTCCTACATTTGAAATTGAAACAAATCTCCAGATTCATCAACCATCTAAGGTCATCTGTTATTGCTGACAGCACCTCAAGTCTTCACCCAGGGTTTGGCTCTTGAAGCTGAAAAGGCTCTTAGAAACATTTTGTGAGCCTCTGCTGTGTGCCCAGACACTCGGATTTAATCTAGAAGTCAATGCATCAAAACCATAACAAGCATCCTTATAGATAATACCCACCAAACTAGGAACTAAGAAACTTCCAGGGAGAAAGTGCCATCACTTGAGATTTCTGGCCAGAAAAAGGTTCAAGTAAAACTTTAGACTGACCTCTCTGATGATTCATCATCTCTACTTCCACCCCATCTGAAGGGTCCCACAGCCCAAAGAGCAGCAAGTGCCCTCCACCTGTTTGTTATATTGCATCAGGCTCAAGAGCCACAGAGGCCGTTGCTTCCGAGCAGCCTCAGTGCTAATGAGTTGTGCAGGTGGTCGTCATCGGCACTGGTGGGTGGCAGGGGCCTCCTTGCAATCAAGGCACCGAGTGTGAATGGTGACACACACGTGTGGTTGCTGACGCCCCGTACAAAGGAAGGACGTGGTCACATCCCGGAGGTCTCCCCCAGGGTGTACGAGGCTCAGCATCAAACTCTGAACAGATTTTCCCATTCATTCCTGCCTAGGCATCGCGGCAAGGCATCGGCAGGACAGTGACGTGTGCCTGCTTGAAAGGCAAGGGGTCATCTAGGTATCCCTGCAGTCAAGGTCCAGGAGTGGTGGTTCCCTCACCAAGGGCAAGGTGAGCCATCACTAAAGCCTGTACGCTCAGAGGGAGGAGACACCTCTGCCATTTGTGACAGCCTGACGACAAGCTCCTGGGCTAGCAACTCCTGTTCTGTCCCAGGGCAGAGGCGAAAAGGAAGCCGGGAAGGGGAAGAACAGGCCTTTCTAAAATACCTCTCCTCACCCCTCCCCTCTCCCCTCGCCCAGTCCCCTGTGACTGAGGCTGTCAGCAGCTCTCTCTGAAGTACCCCCTTTCATAATCAGCTTCTTTTGATCACACACTAAAACAGCTGAGGTTCTGTTTAAACGCAAGCGAGGAACAAAGCAGTTCATTCAATATGTAGGAAACTTCATTCCTTACCTGCCAGGCGCGCCGGGAGGGCAGGGAGAGGGGAAGGATGGGGCAGGAGGGGGCGAGAGGCGGGGAGGGAGAAGAGGCAGCTCGGAAAGGATATGGGTTGCACACCATTTTGATGCACCAGTTCCGTGGGCTGGTGGTCTGCTTCAAGCAGAAGAAGACAACCGGGGCCAAGTCGGGGTAGGGGACATCGGGGTCCGGTGGGGAGGTGACTTCCTCATCCTCACTCAGCTCGGGGGAGGACGGTGGCTGCTCCGGCAGCATTTGCTGCTCCGAAACCCCCAGATCCACGGGCTCCAGCGGGCAGACGGCGGAGGCGTGAGGGGGCTGTGGGCCCGCAGGCCAGGTGGAGGGAGGCTGGGGGACATACTCTGCCATGCCAGCCGCAAGCGAGAACCCCTGGAGAGGAGAGGAGAAAGAGAAATGAAACCCACGTGAGGAATCAGCAGCCAGAGCACAGCACGCCCGTGCTCTCCCAGTGAGTTCGGAGCAGGGGAGAGCCGCAGGACTGACGGTTCTGACAATGATAAACCGTGGTCGCATTTTGTGCTGAAGCAATTTTAAGCAAAACTGTCTGGTTTAGCCCCAGAGGTGCAGCATGGCTGTTTCTCTATGCCAGCAGTGGGAGCGGGACAGCTTCTGCCAATATTTCTTTTTTTTGCCAGTCCCTTTCTCCACCAAGACTCTTCTGGCTAGTCCTTTCCATCACTAACTATTTGAATCATCCCTGTAGGCCCTGAGACACCCTGGCGTGGTGCTGCACCATCTCAGGTGATGGTGCCAATGCTTCTGGAGCCAGCCTGAGCACCTTAACGGTGCACTGCGCTTTGGAGCGGCGTGGACCCATCCTGACACAACACAGCCACCCTGCCCTCACAGGCCCTCATGCGGTCCTGCTAACCCCAGGTTTGGGTCTGCTACCCCAAGCATGCCCTCTCCCACCCAGCGACACGCTGGGCTGGCCTCATGCCACACCGCTCGTTGGGCAGGCTCCTTCAGACCGACACTGGCAAATGCGTGTCAAACCCATACAGAACAGTCACTCATTCAAACAGGGTGCTGTAACGCAAACTAGAAGTGGGATTAAATATTAAGCACCCTTTACTGGAGCTTGTGGAGCTCTCCTTTGCTGGGGCAGTGGAAGCACCGTGAAGACAGGTTGCAAGAGTTATTCAACTAAGCAGAATGGTCAGATAGTGCAGGTGGACATAGGAAGAGCAGAACAGGTCTTACGCTCGGTGGCACCCGAGTACTGCAGAGCACCATGCTTTTGCTAAAGGACATCACTTTGCTGGCTGGGTGCACTTAATGGCAGCCTTGTTCTGAGAAAACGCAAAGCCAAATGTTGTCCATTAAATAGCACACTGGAAGTGGCTTGTCAAAGTGAGGGGAATGAAATAAACTCGAAGGCCTGGCTTTGGAGGGGTGTTACAGCGACGCTCTTAGGAAAGAGGGCTTGCCCAAGGACTGCCCGGTGGTGGCCTGATGGGCGCTTTCTTCCTTTCACCCTGTTGGCATGCTCAAGCATTTGGAGTGCCCGTGCTACCAGTACAGGTTTAAAAGCAACACAAGAGCCCTCAGACACGCTGCAATACAAAAAGGGCCAATCAGCAGCAGGAAAGGATGTGTCTGTCACCAAGATCCACGGCACAGACGTCGTCTCCTCATGTCCTGGCTGTAGGTTATCCTCCCAGGCACTCGGCTCAGTCCCCTTCACTTTAGGAGCACGCAGCCCGCATGCATCTCTGCTGACGCTGCTCTGCCTTGGCGTGCTGCACCCCTGATGTTTCAGCCTGAGACCCCTTTGATGCCCCCACTGCTGGATCCATGATCTCCAGTGCTCTCCTCAGCACTCATCTGCCAGGTCTGGCCAACCTTTCCACCTTGGGCTACAGTGCCCTGTTATCCCTAGTTAAGACCCTGCAAGCTCTGCCTATCCACCCCGTTCTCTCAGCCCCCTGCTTCCAACACGCACTTTGATCCAAAGCTTTGCTTGTTCTGTGAGGCTTGGTATTTGTCAGAACAAAGAGCAGCGAGCGCAGAGGTTTAGAAAGCAGACATAGTGTCCCTTAGGGGATAGGATGGAGACTCTTCGAATTCGTTACCCCACAGGCCTGCAGCTATTGGAAAGAAACAGGTATTGTGTCTTCCTGACTGGCTTTGGGATGCTGTTCGTAATTTTTTAACCCCTGTGACAAAAGTGGCAGCACATCCTTCCCCCCATCCAGCACCTCTGTTTTCACTTTCACCAGGTTTTTAACTCTGAGCACCCGTGCAACTCCTTGTACCACCTATTCCGGTCCCTGTTCCCACCAGCTCCCCGCTGCCTGCTCTGAGCTGGCTCCCTTGCAGGCTACTAACATGTGGTGACTGAGCCCAGCTTCTTTCCCATTAACCACATGGAGGAGAAAGTTTAGCAGGGACAGCCAGGAGGAATGACTTATTACGGTGCTCAGAACATCCACGCTGACGAGGGCATGACAATTCCAAACTAACTGTGACGTAGAAAGCTTCATAATTAACAATACAACTGAGCAAAGGAATGGGAGAAACCACCTCATCAGCATTTCCGTTTTCCCTCCAAGCAAATGTTCAGGGCCTCTTCTCCATCTCACCACTGCCAGATGCAGCTGGGACTTTGGGATGCAGCTCTGCCCATGTCAAACACACGTGCACAAATCGGGTAGTGGCTGCATCATGGGCAGTTTATCGCTCCAGTTTGTGAAGCCCAGAGTGACCCATTAGAGATCATATGGACACAGAGCCAGGTGAATCCCTTTGGGAGTCCTGTAGCTAAATACAGTCCTTGAATGACAGCTGCCCTACTGGAGATGTGAGTAATACTCCTTTCCTTCCTGAGATTAAATCCTGCTCTGCCACCCAAACCAGCCCCAAGGCTGTGATCACGGCCTATTTCCTACATTAAGCAGGATTAATATGCTGCGTCAAAAGAGGGAGAAGGGAAACCCCAGCAGTGGGGCACTTTCGAGCTCTTTATGCAGAATCAGTCCTCCTCTCTCAACTTCAAAGGGGAAGGGAGTGGTTTTCCTGCCAGAGACAGATCCAGGGTCCTCACCACTACCAGCTCAGATGTGGAGGCTGGAATCAGGTATTTGCAACTCATGCAATGCTGATATTTTCTCTGGGCTGCAATTACTGGTCTTCCCATGCTGTAGCATTGTTGTGTAATTTGGTTGGAGTGAGCCTGCTACAATATTTCAACCCAGAAGAGGCCCGGTTTGAATCAAAATGACCAAGAGGAATGAGTTTGGCACACGCACATATCTGCATATGCAGAAAAACGTGCATCAATGGAGAGGGTTCCTACCCAGATAAAAAACAGTAATAGTAAGACAGACAGGATTATACGGCTCCAGAACTCACCTTCAGGATGCCTCTAACCTCCCCTTTGTGCATGTGCTGCTTACTGCAACAAGGGCAATACAAGAGGACAATTAGACGGTTATGGGGTGGCCAGATGCACGTTCTTCTCGCTCAAACTTTTGCTCAAGCAAGCCTATCCCCAGCTGGCAGTGGCAGGCCAGACCCATCAGTGAAAATCAAATCCTCCCCACCCCTGACTTTTCTTTTCTGGCCAAATGGCCCCCAGATGCACAAAAACATTCCCCTGCAAAAGTCGCATACCGCTGGAGAAGCGATGCTACACCCGCTGCACTTCCCTGCCAGGGGAAGGGAAGGTATTTGTGGGCTGGCAGCTCCTCCTGCTTCTCTCTCTGCGCAGCCTGCACCAAAGCCTTCCCCGGAGCCAGGTCTCAAGTCTGCACTCCTCCTCCCACCGTCCATCCACAAGGGCCATTTAAAACCACCGCCATCCCGAGCCGAGCCCCCGCGGGTCCTGCATCCGGCACGCACACCTGCCCCAGACACGTGTGCTGGCAGGGAGCTCATTGACTTGGCAGGCACGGGAGAAGCTGCCAGCCTCTGGCACAGCCCTTCCCCGCTTCGGAGAAAGCACCTGGTCCTGCCGGACTCTGCTGGGGAAGAAGGGAGAAGGATGCTCTGAAACAGCAAGGGAAGCGGTGGACTTAATGAGCAGGGGACATTGCTTGGGAGAAAAAAGAGGAGATGTCACGATTCAGGGGAAGTGCTTCAGATTAGGGGTGTCTGTCCCCAAAGCCCAACGTCACCTCCTGGTGTGCACTGCTCAGAGAGGTCTCTGCTGAGACACGCTCCCCTCCAGGGCTGCAACTGGCATCCCGGGGCTGTTAATACCACGACCTGCCAGGCACATCACAGTCGACCAAAGTGCCATGAGCGAGCCAGCCCAAGGTGTCCCGCAGGCATTACGCTCCAGCTGAAGCAGTCTCCTGGCTCCTCGCCACCCCCCCTTGGCAGGGGTTTGGGCAGAGAGGGGCCATCGGGGACTGTTTGTGAGGGAGGGTTGATGGGACCTTTGCAATGCTCATGGAGGCTTTTCCTGAAAACCCCGAGGGTGCAGACAGGATAGGGGAGACTATTGCATCTTGCCAGTGAAAGAGCCTTTTGCAGCCAGACAGGAGAGGGAAATACTGGAGAGAGGTCCCCAGAGCACCATGCCAGTGCTTGTGGCAATCCACCCAGACCCCAGCGGGACGTCTCCCCTCCCATGCGGGAGCATCCGTAGAGTTCACCTTCCCCACCACCATCCCTAACCCCATATCCCTCACCAGCCCACGCTGCCCCGGGGCCATTCCTTCCTCCCTGCACACTGCTCACACAGGCAACACCGGGGCCCGCAGCCGAGATGAAAGTGCAGAGTATATTTGCTTTAAGAGCAGCCTTACGTGTATACAGCACCTCCCATTCTGAGGGGACACAAGTCCTTTACAGACCATCCATCACGATCATTCACCTGTTACTCAGAAGCGGCAGGAAGCGCGGCGGCCCCTCTGTCCTGCTAACACCCCGCGACACCCTTGCAGAAGAGGGACAAAAATTAAAACCTCCAGCTGGCATCACAGGGGAGGGCAAGACAGCTCCGTCAATCGTAGCAGCACCTGCGGCACACGTATTTATTTATCATCTCCAAACATCCATCCAAAAGTTGAGGAGCGTCTTGGGCCACGGCTCTTGCGGCCAGCTTCACACAAACCCGAACTTATTTAAGGACGTCTCTGTCTGCGCAGCATATTTTTGAATGCGTGTGGGTGACCCCATTGGGTAGCTGCGTGTGTGCGAGTGCCTCCCGGGGTTGTCTGTTGTACACGGTTGTGAGCCCGCATTTGTTTGTTGCTATAAATGGCAAGCACCGGTTGTGTGTTATCTTTGATGCATGCGTCTGGCTGTGGGGATGTGTTAGTCATACAGGTTTCATATTTTGAGCATTTGCAGTGGTACAATATAATTAGTGGTACATGGCTCCCTCTGTGTTTATGTTCATCTGGCATCAGCGTGTTTCTCTGCCTGTTCATGTGAGGCAGCGCCTGTTCTTGTCTGCCTTTATGTGCGTGGAGGTGTATGAGTATCGGCAAGGAACAGGGTCACTTTTATTAGCAGCTAATTTGAAAGAAGAGCTTTTACATCTCCATCATCTCAGCACCTCCTAATGCCACGAGACGTGGCAGAACCCAGCAGAAAGCGTTTCAAATGGCGCCCGAATCCACGCTCACAGGTGCCGGTGTGCCCGCATGCCCCTGAAACATGCCATCCGTGGCCTGCACCAGAGCCAGGGTCTCCCGGCTGCCCTGCCTGGTCGAATGCCCACGACCTGTTGCCTTTCAGCTGCACGCTGGGTGATTGCTGTGCCTCATCTCCGCGCATGTTATTAACCTCTGCCAGATTTGCTCGGGAGCTTGACATCCTCCCCCTTTCCACCCTGGTGATTTTGGATCTCTCCTCCTGCTCAGGACAGGGAGCAGAAGAAATTCCCCCATCCCGCTGAGCAGGGGAAGGAGCAGTGTGGTCAGCACAGAATGAAATAAAGATAAGCAAACTGTCCTGAAGCCTCGGCAATACCCTGCCTTCAACCCGTACTGCAGGCGACACCCCGCAGCTATAGGAAGAGCAAGCCCAGATCTCCCGGACTCTCCCACCCTTACCCTCACAGCCGATGTCCACCACATCACTTCCCCCTCGCGTAGCTGGGACAGTCCCGTCCTGGCCATGCCTCTGGTCCCCATCCCTGGCACAGTAAAGTAAGGATCTGCTTACGCTGCTAAGAAGCCTTTGGCCAAGCCTGAAGGAGATGTTGTGGAGACCAGTAAAAATGTTGCTGAGACCAGTAAAGACGTTGCTGGATAGATGGGGAAAAGGTAAATGATGAGTGAAGAAAAGGCACAGCAGCAACTTGGTCACTTTGGGTTGAGGAGGTACAGAGGTGAAGGAAGTTTCCCAGTGGAAAATCATTACCTGGCCTTAACCTATGCGGGGCATTTGAGACCCAGAGGTTAGTGCTACCGGAGACCTCAGCCTCGTCCTATTGCTCCCCAGAGAATACACATGCGTGCTTTCAACAAAACATTTTCTTTTTTGGTGTCCCAAATAAACAGGCACCCAAAGAATCTTCTTCCGGGGACAACTCCCCACTCTAACAGACCCGTCTATGGGGAGGTTCTGCCCCAGAGCCAGCGTTTTCCCTTTCCAACCTGCCCCCCTCACTCCCTGCGACCCGCTTTGGTCCGCACTGCTCACAGCGATGCCTCCTCCTCGGGCACGCGGGCACCTTCCACATGAGTGGATTCCTGTCATGTCCTCTCACTTAAACCACCGCTTAGCCAAGCTACACATCTTTAGCACTTAATCCATGTTCATAAATTAATCTCCCCAGCCCCGTGGTCGTTCTGTGCAGATCCGCGCTGAAAGCCGCCTCTCGCCTACCAATGTTCTGCCGATAATGATGTGCCAAGCGCCGCCTTCCCGCAGGGCTGGCGCCTGGGCCGGCCGCAGAGGCGGGCTGCCATCGTGATGTCTCTGTTGCTGGCCCCGTCATGCTGCAAGCCCATGTCTGATATGCCATCTACCGTCACACCTCGGTCTCGTGGCGTGTGCCGTCCCCTCCCCGCCCCTCACCAGATCCTCAGACCGCGTGTTTCAGATTACATTGCCCCCAGATGCATTAGCTTGCATTTTTTCTAAGATGAGTCTCATTATGTTATTTTCTGCCCATCTTTCTGACCTCACTAGTTCCCTTAGTGTTATTTTTCTGTATCCCCATTGGCAGGCAAAAACCTGTTTTATCATCATCCAGGAAAGTCATTAACGTGCTGTTTATTCCCTCCTCCAGATCAGCAATGAAGATGTCAACTAAGACGGGTCTGATGAGGATGATGAAGAAGAAGATAGTGGTCTCGCAGGCTCCCAGCAACGACCACTTTGGGGCCATCCTCACAGCCTCAGCCCTTGAGCCAGAATATGAAGTGCTTGCAGGAGAGGCAAAACGTGCAAATACCTCAGTTGTGCCTCCTGGAGAAGCCCACGCAGGGGGAACAGAGCTGCACCTCCTGCCCACCATGAGGGCAGACGGTGCCCAGTGCTGCAGCTGCCAGTGCTGCACCTGTGCTGAGAGTGGATAGAAAAGGGCAGCCCGGGGCTGCGGCCAGGCTGGTCGCTCCCACCCGGGCTAAGCTGACAGCAAGAAGCTCTGCCCTTTCACACCATCCTTCCTGGACCAACCTCTCTGCCCCCTTTGTCCCCGTCCCAGTGCCCAGCCTGACCCAGTGTACCTTCAGGACCCGTTGCAGTGGCGGGTGTAGGACAACAGCAGCATACAAGGAGTGGGGAGACCCCCGGAGACCCCCTGCTCTCCATCACAGCACAGCAGCCTCCCACCCCTGCACAAGCATCTTCACCCCACCTCCAGACTTTGTCCCAATCCACATCACCGCTCACATCTGGAGAGGAGATTCCCTGGGGTGCAAAGGGAGGTGGGGAGAAGTGAGAGAGGAAAGAGCACACCTAAAGGGAACACAATGCTAAGGGATTTGGGGAGCATCAAGAGTTGTGTCTTACACTTCTCCCCTCCCTATAAATTACTGGCCCCCCCCCAATCCCCTGCCTCCAAAGGAGATAATCTGAATAAACCCAGATGCACATTTGGAGTAAACTAACTCTCTGGTTAAAACAAAAACAAGAAGGTAGCTGAAGCTATGTGGAGTGCGATGATGGCCCAGGCTCTGCCTCTGGAAAGGAGAGGGTATATAGGAGAGAAATGTAGCTATGAAGATGGGAATCATCTAGAAGCAGAGAGGAGACAATGCTGGTAGCTTTTCTGCAAAGGTTTACGGTCTGTTCAATCTCAGGTCAGTAGATAGACCAGGACCTTGTGATGGCTCCCTGCATCCCACATGATGTGACTACTGACACTGCTACTCATTTATATAAGCCTGAAAAGTCCCCTTCTCTCCCTGCTGCCACCGGGAAAAAAAAAACAAATCAAAGCTTGGATGATTGCTTGAACAGAAATCACTGAAAAGCAGCAAAGACACCACTGCAAGCATATCTGACCACAGACCTGAAACGGACCCCCGTAGTCCAAGTCCAATCCCTCCCCATAGCAGACAACCTTGCAAGGAAACTCAGTCCAAAAGAGTCCATAAACAGTTACCCTACCCCCCATCTCCCACCACCCCCACTGGCAAACTTAGAGTAGCTCTAAAGGCAAAATAGGAAAAAAAAAAATGCCCAAGGAAGACAAGCAATTGAGGGCATCACCACTGCCGAAATTCCCCGCTCTGGGAGGAGATGCGAGATGATGCTGGGCACACTGCACACATGCACACACTGCACACACTGCACACACACAGACACTGCAGCAGCAGAAACAGGATCCCATCCACCCTTGCAGTCTGACCTGTAGGAAAATCCATTCCTAAACTCCATCCTGGAAAGCGACTTAATCAAGCCTGTGAGCAAGACACACTAACCCAACACCTAAGTTTAATACCACTAACCCCAGCTGTCCTCTCTGTACAGTGCTGTTTTTCTAGCCACGGCCAAACTCTGACACTTCAGAGAAAGGAAATAAAAACCTTCCCCCCACCTCAGTGATCACACCACACAAACACTTTCAGCATCCACATCACAGCAGCAAAATCCCCAGCACTCGCCACTTCACCAGCTACCAACGGTGCAGGTCAGCAGCTCCTCTCCATCCCGTTCAACCACACGGCCATAACCCCAAGCTCCAGTGGTTTTGCATGGAAATACCCCTTTGCTAGCCCTCCCCAGGACGTCCCCATCAAGCTTGACGTCGAGGCACGATGGAGTAAGATGTGGTGCCTGCACTGCAGATGACGGTTATGTCAGAAGCAGAGACCAGCTGCCTTTTTGTTTTTTTAATACACACACACACTTGGTAAGAGGGGGAACGACCTCTCCTTTCGGAGGCACCCCTCCAATCCTGCCTTGGTCACACAGAGATCGGGCTGCTGTACTGCAGTCTGCAGGTGCTGGGAAACACAAGCTACTGCAGAAAACACCAACAAGCAGCATTTCACACCAAGAGCCCGCAGCGTGTCCAATCGCCCACAGGCTGCAAGGACTGGCATTGACCTGCAAAGGCCCTGATGACTGAGCCTGGCTTAGCCAAGAGACCACCTCCCTCCTGCACCACCACAGCAGCACACACCTCCGGTCCAAGGCAAGCGACAAGGCATTTTCTGAGATCTCCTCATCACAATTAGTCCCTGGTACACTGGGCTGATTGCTCTTCAGGGCACACCGCAGTGCTTCAAACACGGTGGCCTGATGAGTACCGGGAAAGCAAGGAGTTTATTACCAAGTTAGTGGGTTGATTTATACAGTCTGAGTTATGATTAGAGGGCTTAAATAAATTTTGCAACAGTACAAGGCATTTTTCAAACCACTGTGTGATTTCTAAGAGCTTCAAGGTGTGCATTTCAGACACAGATGAATAAACTAAATAAGCTGACTATATTAGGTCATTATAAACAACTATGCACCTCTGCGTAACTGGGAAGAAACCTTTACTTTCCAATAACAGGCTGGGGTTTTGTAGATCTTGAACACTCTTAAAATCAGCCCTACGTTATCCCATCTTATAGATTTTTTAAAAATACAGCTAAGAAATGGTACTACCTGATCTTGCAGATCCACCTGCGCCACTTGATTTCTGAGTTCATCCATGGACCCAGCAGTTTTAGCAAGGCTCTGTGCAAGTGCAGCTGTTCACCTGCTTGCTTGAATTTGCAGGATTTATTTGAAATCAGTGGCCAGCTCTTTTAAAGGTTCTTTACACTGTGTATGCATTTCATGAGTTTCCAGCTGTAGATACTTGTTCTCTTTGAGAAAAATGAATAAAAATAGGTTTCAACATTTTCTTTCCCCAGGAAAAAAAGCTGACCAAGCATATAGCTTCTTTGCAGCAGAGCCCAGAATTGCAGCCTTTTCCAAAATCAAAGGTGGCCAGCGCTCAGTCTAAGCCACCCTGGTCTGGGATATCCTCCTGGTGTACCTTGCTGTGGATGGGACGGGGCAGGGCTGTAACACTAAGTAGGGCTGTAGGTTGGGATGACGACGCACTGGGCATGGACACATGGGTTCTCCAAAACCAGATCAGGCAGCAGTAATGCAGCCAGGTGTGAAATGGGTTGATGGAAAGAAGGAAGGAAGGAAGGAAGGAAGGAAGGAAGGAAGGAAGGAAGGAAGGAAGGAAGGAAGGAAGGAAGGAAGGAAGGAAGGAAGGAAGGAAGGAAGGGAGGGAGCCCAGGGCTAGAGGAGAAGCTAGAGCTGCAGCCTGGGGTGCAGGTGCATTACCAGCGCTTCGAGGATGCCCAGGGCTGGACCACTGGGGAAGGTGCTGCTCTTGGTGGGGACAAGGGTGGGGACACAGGAAAGCTCGCCCAGCATCGCGGGTGCACTCTGATAGACCCCAAGCAGCCCAACCGGTCTCCTCATATCCTGACTGAGGCCACTGCGCCTACCCAAAAACACCCACAAGCAAGCAGTAAGCTCCTCGTGAATCAGCATCCCCCTCCTGTGACGCTTCCCCTCTCTCCCTCGATGGCTGTGGCTGTGCTGGCCCTGCTCCAGCGAGGTCCACTGCCTGAAAACGCTCCTGAGGCAGCAACAAGGGGAGATTTTGTGAGAGAAAACATGAGACAGGTTGGCATAACCCCCCCTTTATGATAGGCACTGTCAGATTGATCCAGGCTTCACAAGGCAAACCCCTTCGACATGGCAGATCAAAGCTCCATCCTTGTTCCCCTGACCCTCCTCTGAGATATTCACCACTAGATCTCCTGGCAAGGCACGTGTGGATCTACTGGTGCATCGAGGTGGCCAGTGCTTAGACACATGCTTTCCAGTGAGATCTGCAGGAAAACTGCTTTTCCCCACCTTCCTGCTACAGCCAAGTCCAAGGCTTTCCTGGACAGGTACTGCACCCTCTCCCAGCCAGCCCGGTGCAAACCCCCTGCCAGTGGGCATGGAATCCAGCGCAATGCCTGGATTCGATCCCTGCCTGCCTGCCCGCTCCCCTGGGAAGAGGATCATGGCACTAGACCTTCACCGACAGACGTGCACTGCTGCCGTTCTGAGGAAGCTCACATTTGATGCCAATGCCACAAAACTATTACCTTATTTAATGGAGAGAGAAATAAATGCTCTCAGTCCAGCAGCATAAGCCCTTGCAGGCAGCGGGCAGCTGCCTCCTGCCTGAGGCTGTGCTCCTGCCCAGACCCGAGGGATGGGGCAGTGCTGGCAGCGGGAGAGATGCTCACAAGGTGTCCTTAAAATATAAAGGGGGAGGGGGGGCAGAAACAGGGCTCTTGAATTCCCTTCCCAGTGCTTTGAATTAAAAGTTTCTTTGCAGGCAGGGTGTTGAGAAGATAATGAGCTTGCGGATTTCCTTCCACCGATAGAGAAGTTTACATGTTGGAGCGAAAACATCGAGGGGTGAGGGGGGTGCAGGGTCAGTAGACCCCTTCCTTCTGAGATAATAAATTCTCAATCACCAGACCAAATTTAAGACCAAGAGCTTTGCAATAGCACACAGAAACAACTGACAATTAAAATAGCAGTCTTCTAAGCGACAGAGATACAGAACTGCTAGCAACCCCCAGATCAATGAGAAAAACGTTTTCTATTAGCAGAAAGCAAGTTCTGCTTTTTGATGTTTACCATTTTTCTTGGAAGTAATTTGCAGGGAAATGATGCATGTTGTTTTTTTCTTTCTTTCTTTTTTTTTTTTTTTTTTTTAAAGCCCCTGGTACTTTTCACACAGCTGCTGTTACCAAGAAGCAAAAGGTATTCATCAAGAATGTCACGAAAACCGGTATTGGCAGAAAATATGCCAGATAATTGCCAGTCAACAATGTCTAACATTATTTCTGGTTCTCTTCTTTTCTAATTCTTCTATTTCTCTCCCCCCAACTCCAGCCAACAGCTTCCAGTGATGTACAGAAGATGATGCATTTGCTATATTAAAGTACATCCTATTCCCTGTCCCTTTTCAGACACTTTGGATGTTTCACACGCAATTGAAATGCAATAATAATCATAAACAAAACAAGAAAAGACAATTTATGATACCTAAATCCAAGATCCAACTCTTACTTTGCAAAAAACCAAAATACCCCAAACCCAAGAAGCCCCTAAACAGTGAGATGGTTTTAAGAAAAGTTATATATATACAAGTCTCAGACAGTTACCTCTCCAGGGAGGAGATTTTGTAACCCTTCCTCTTTCCCACCATTCTTCCCCATCATAACAGTACAAACTAACCAAGGCTAAATTTGAAATTCCTGGGATTATTCACACTCCTTGTATCATTTATAGTCATGTATAAAGAGCTGCTGAATATGCGTGAGAAACGCATTCCCTGCTGCAAACGCTCATGGACGTGAACTGCTGGACACACAGTCGTTCCCTTTCCATCACCACCCCTGCCCAAAACACACACCAAAATCAATTATTGCCACTTGTTGGGTAAACAGAGGCAGTTTCACATACATGGGCACCGCACACGGACATACACGTACAGCTGGACATGCACAGAGAAATAACTTTCCTCTCTGGAAAGACAGAATTATTAACATTACAGACATGTCTACCCTCAGCCTTTACTTCTGCCGGAGAGGAAACAGGTACGAAACAAAACAGGAATGATGCAGGTACACGGGTGGGCGCAAGTTTTCTACTAAAAGAACAGAAAAACCAAGCAAAACGAGACAGACATAAGGTTAGCCAGGCGTGCATGCGTCTCACCTACCTTTGCATGGAAAAGAAATCTCCAAGGGAGAAGTGTCCAAGTCAGAGAAGCAAAATAAAATAATAATGAAGACGCTTTGAAAAAATTCCCCCACCAAGAAAAAAAAAGCCCCCCCCACCTCTCCCCTTTGCACACAGGCACACTCACACACAGACACACACACCTCAGCGCCCAGGGAGGGTAAAAATAGGAGAAAAAAGATCAGGATCAGCTGAGTGACGGGGAGTGAAGAACCTGCAGGCGAGAAGCAGGGAGTTGTGTTAGATCCGTGGCTGCAAGGACTGAGCGTGTGCAGGAAGGAGATGGTTTAAAAGGAGAATACATGGTAAGAAATTGTGGCCGCTCAGACTGGAGTCTGAAGCTCTGGAGTCAGAGCAAAAGAGAAGAGGGAAAAAAAGGACCTCTTCCTTCGCAGGAGGGTTTGGGGGGCTTTGTCCGTGTGTGTGTGTGTGTTTTTCCAGGCGGGTGGTGTTAAGAAGTGACAGAAGCTTCCTTCCAAAAAGACCAGAGGGTCAAAATAATCGCGGGGCGCTGGAAGGTGATGGAGGTGGGGGTGGGAGCAAGTCTAGCTATTCCATGGTGGGAAAGCGAAGAGGAAGGGCTGATGTGTGGTTTCTGTCTGTCTCTCTCTATCTATCTGTGTCTTATGGTATGTTCACCAGCGGCTTACGGAGCAAACTGCACAGCGAGTGAGAGAGAGAATAACTGTACAGACAGAGAGGGAGAGAGAAACGCCGTCCTTACAGTGACACCAAATGTCTTTAGGGGAAACCTACAATTAGAGGCACATAAGGCAGGAATTTTAGCAACACCAGAGGAAAGGAAGAAATCTCCTCGCACACCGTTGCACACCTGCATCCACGGTGGGGTCTCAGGACAGCCGATTTTCCCCTCCCTCTTCTCATGGACACCGGCTTCGGCGTGCTTGCCTTGCCCTGAACTTGCGAGCGTGTGTCCCTCCACAGGTCACAGGCCAAGCAGGTTAGAGAATTACCCCTTGAGAAGATTAAAAAACAACCTAACAACCCCCCAAAAAAGTCCCTCCCTCAAAACCAGTCCCTCCTCTCCCCCCATCCTACTCCCAAATCTGTTACGGGAGCTCAGGGCGTGGGAACAACTCGCTGCAAATTAGTTTCCTACTGCGTTTCATGAAGCCAGGGGGAAACAAGAGAGGTGGATAAGACAAGGAATCCCACCGTCTGGGGGCTAGAACAGAGTACAGCCGCCCTAACCCCCCCCCGATGGACGGCCAGCCCAGCCATCTCCCCCACTGGTCCCATCCCATGGCTGACCAGCCTGGCCCTACACTGGCGCAGGTCCCTCATCTCTGGAGCATCAACCTTCAATTTTCCTACTGAGGATCCCTGAGCCGACTCTGGGGAAGAGACACTATGTGAAGCCATCAGTCCTGAAGGCTCTTCATGGGTTTTGCCTGTTCACAGCAGTACAACCCTGAATGTTAGGAGAGATGGAGATATTCTTGCATATGCCACAGGTGTATATCGTAAACAATCAGCTAAAAAACACCCAGCTCCCAGCTGGAGCGTGGTACAACGTGCGCTGCAGCCCAGAAGCTCCTCCACTTTCTCGCAGGGTTACACAAAGCCTTCTCCAGCCCTTCCCCACCAAGATGACGTCTGCGCCGGCTGTCGCAGAACTTGCGTTCACGACTAGAATAGCTGGGTCAGGGTAATTAACACATCTGACCTAAAAATGGCTGGGAAACCAAGCACTTTAATGGTACTGCGAAACGGGCCCTCTCTCATTAACTCGCCGTGGGAAGGCAACGAAGCAAGCCCACCTTCCAGTAAAGCCAGAGCATCTCTGGTTTGACCTCAAGGTAGGTCATGTGCGTTCACCATCTAGGGTGAAAAACATCTGGTACGTATCCTTTCCTCTGCTGTCCATCTCCGCATGGCTTGGCTTTGCCATGCCAGGGGCATCAGGCAGAAGCCATGGACCCTCTGGCCGTTTCCATCACATAAGCCAAGCTCCCTGGAGCCTGAGCGAGGTGATTGGCACTGCCGTGGTCTCTCGTGAGACCCTTAAAAGTCTTTGGAGCAAAGATGATGGCCGCTGTCCGCTTTTAGCGTAACACTGTTGTGTTTTATAAAGTGTCTAATCTTGTTTCCTTTCCTGAAAGACAAACTCAGCCCTCAGAGGATCCTCAGGGTGCACCAGGAGTGCTTAAAAAAAAAAAAAGAAAAGGGAGCAGAGTTATAAATGACGGGAATGTTCTGAGCATCAGAAGTTACCTGATTAACAATCCTCATGAAAAACAGCCCTTCCTTGGGCAAGTCCAGCCTTTCTTTTTTCATAGGTTCTGACCAGGGCTGCGGTCGCATGGTAAACCCATGCATCTTCCACAAGCCGGAAAGAGATTTTATTCCAGGATGAATATTTGTGCTGGCCGGACATCTCCCTGTCAGTGGTCAGAGCCTGTTTGTACTGAAGCCGTGCAAGACACTACCTCCAGCCACCTTTGGTACCAAAGACGGTTGTAGTTACCCCGAGTCCCCCTGTCCTGCATGGGCTGGAGGGCTCCTGTGTAGGAGCAGGGAGACAGCAAGTGCCCATCCACAGCAGGAAGCCCCTTGAAGTGCAGGATGGACATGATTTTGTGACACACAGCTTCTTAGTGCAATGTGGATATGGCTCTGGGCGCGTCCTCAGGACCACAGCAGAATTTGGAGTGATACCAGAGCCACGTAATCATCCCAAAAGTCGGCTGAAGAGGATGCCTGGGCAGATGTCTAGATGATGGCTCTGAATCCTCAGGTGCTGGGCTACCGGCAACCCGCTGAGACAGCTCCTGCCTCAAGCAATTCTTGGCAGTCCCCTAAGAGATGTTACTCTTCACTAAGCACACCACAAGCACCACACATAACAAATATGCAAGCGACCATAGGCACTCGTGCTCCCGTATACACACACCTATGTATGCCTTCCCCATTCCTACGTACACTGGAGGGGCTGGCTGACCTTCTAGTCCCCTTGTGCTAGCAAGTCCACCCTGGGCTGCCGAGGTTAATCCCCTTGGCTTCCTCTTCACCAGCCACAAGACACTCGCCACTCCCTCCCCTCATAAAAAGCATCTGCTATTCCTTCCCGAGAAGAAGAAGGGCTTCAATTCTGTCCCCAAATTGATGAATCTGAGCATTATATTATTTCAGATGCCTGCAATTCACCAACAAGCCCCTTCAGGGGGAACAGGGAAAAAATGCAATTGAATTTATTCATGCATGAATATCAAATGAGAAAAAGAGAATGAGGAGGAGGGCAGGAGAGAGAGGGAGAGGGTGAGACAGGAGGGAGAAATAGGGCAGCAAGGAGAGGCAAAAGAAACAAAATGGTAAAGGAAGATGAAGGGTACGCACAGAGGGGCACAGGAGGACAGATGCACATAAATACACACCCAGGATAATCCATGGGTCATCACCGATGTCCACATCCCAGGATCATGTCTGTTTGCCTTCCAGCATACCCACAGCATGGGGATAAAGAGACATTTGAACTCTCACTCACACAAACCCTCCAAATTGATAAAAACATGCAACAGGCTTGGAAAGAGGGGAGAGGGAAAGGGGCTGGGTGTGGAAACGGAGCCATGCCATTCATCCCTTCACAGATTTGGAGCTGGTGAAAAGAGCAAGCCCAGGGCAGCTCATGCTCCAGAGCAGAGCCCCCTTGTCCCCACACCCCTCCCCAGACCACACACGCTGGGGAGGATTTCCATGGGCTTGCTCGTACGTACACCGCAGGCATCCCCACAGCGGCAATCCCAAATCACCAAGCCTGGGGCAGGGAAGCCGCTGCCCTCCCTGAGCAGACCCTCCTGTCCACTATCCCCAAGGGAAGGGTCTGAAGATGAACGGCTCTGCGTCTTGCAGCTCACAGTAGTCACAGGGCTCCGTCTTCAACCCCCAGGACTCTTTCGAAGAGTTTTGTCACCTGCCCTGAGGGATACGTGTGGGCTCTCTTGGGAGCAAGCTGGGGGTGGGTTACACCAGAGGTGAGCACGGCACAAGCTGGTCCTACAGATGCATCCAGAGCATTTCCAAGGGTCCCTCCCTGTCCCTTCTGCAATTTTTGAGGGGAACAGGAAAGTCTACATCATCCTGTCCCTACCTGAGCCAGCAGCACTGGCTGGGGGGTTAGTGGGGAAAGTATGTGATTCACTGCAACTGCTTCAGAGAGGGGACCGGGGGAGAGGGAACAAGCAGGAAAGGGGGAGCCGTATCAAAGCAGAGAGGCTGCAGGGATAGCTCTGGGAGATGCAGCCCCCTCCTCTGCAGGTTTGCAGGTGGCTGTGGGCTGAGCCCACTAGGCAGCAACCTACAGTGGATTTAAAGGCATCCTCTAGCCAAGTCTCACGGGCATCATCCTGCCTCCTGCCAGGCTGACCCAGCCCCGGTCCCTCTTGCCAGCCCCGATGGCAGATCCTGCTCTCCTGCGCAGCACACAGGAGCCAAACACTGACCATCGCTGCGAATCCTGTTGCTGTTGCCTCCAGGAACGGCTGTGCAGCCCAGCCCGCCCCCCGGCTCGTCTGCACAGCACACAGACCCCTCGGAGCTGGGTCCATTGTGTGCCCAGATTAGCCACGGCCGCGTGTCGGCTGAGCTCATCCCCAGGCACGCGGCAAGGAAGAGGAGCAGCCAGACACAAAGCAGGCTTTTTCACAGTGCTCCCAGGTAGGGCATCAGGTCTGGCATCTGTTGCCATTGTGGGTTTATGTTTGCTGCTTCCAGGAGACAGTGCTCAGCTTTTCCCACACCCTTCAAAATAGAAAGAGAAAAATAAAATGAGAGAGAGAGTAAGCTCTGACGTGAACCTAACTTTAGATCCAAGGGCTGATGACTCACTCCACTGGGGGAGAAGTGGCTGAGCTGGCTGTAGGTTTCTGTTTATATACCTCACTGAGCTAAATATATAGACTGAGAAGTTCTTCTGTTCTAGCCCAACAAATTCAACCTGCATTTTATCCCTCTCAATCTTAATGTTCCCTTCCCTTCTAAATCTCTCCCTCTTTTTTCTCAGCATTGCCTTCTTAATCCCCTTTTATGCTTGCTTTGTTGTAGGAAATTGAGGAAACACATGTCTCCCCACCTTCCACTCTCCCCAGTGTTTATGGTTAGACTGACAGGGGATTTCTGGGAAATGATTCAGTGTTGTGGCTCTTAAGCACAGCTCCTCACATGGATCTGCCGATGCATTTCAGAGCTGGCCCAGCACTCCCAGCCACGGTGCTGGCAATCAGATCCGTACCGCCTCCTGATCCCATCCCGACTCTCGGGATGGACGTCGGCTCCCTCCCAGGGGGCCCTTGTCCCATTGCTCCAGCACGGAGCTCTCCTCCAGTGCCCACCTGCATACCCTGGGGCCGGCAGAGTGCGAAATAGATGATTGAGCACATAAGGACCATTTTTGGTTGCACCGAATGCCACTGTGGATCTGTAACATCTGCAAGCTGTGATACCCCCTCACCTCATCCCTTCCCATCCAGACAGGTCAAGACAAGTGGAGAAGGGGATGGTAAAAGAGAACAGCTCAGAAAGAGGCGAGAGGGTAAATATAAATTAATCCCTCCAGCAGAGGAGAGAAACAAAGAGAGTGCAAGAGAAAGAGGAATCTCTGCCCCCAAAGGGCAGCTCTGAGCTACGGTGGCAGGAAGGTTTCTAGATGGGAGACAAACACCATTTACGAAAGGTGGAGTGTTATGAAAAACAACAGCAGAGAGGAAAAGCGTAAGGAGGAGATGTGCATTTGAGGGAGAGGTCTCCGAGGGATGGAATTCAATTTAACCCAACAGCTCAGCCTGGGAAAGGAAGGTCACCACTGTAGTTTGCTGAGCAGCTGCTGGGAAGAGGAGCATTGTCTTCAAACGCCCTGGATGAATTTTCTCTTGATGTGGGTCTGCAGGATCCAATGGTGAAACCTGGCTCTGAGCTTCCCCAAGGTGTCCCTTGGGTTGGGACCCAGGCTGAGGTACATCTGTCTCTAAGGGACTGTCTCATAGAGTCAATAGAGTGATACCTATTTGTCATCTTGCTTAAAACCTTCTCATCTCTGCTCCTGCCCTCTCTGCCTCAAAGTATCAGAAAGCTGGTTTCTCAGCTAGTGGGCAAGCACTGAAGCTAAGCCATCCTAACCTGCTTCACCCCACTGATCATCCAAAGGACAACCATGGAGAGCCTGCGTACAAGCAGCCTGATCATCCTCAATGCAAAAAGGACCAGCACTTCATTTGGAGAGAGCATACGCAAACTAATCCCAAGTGTGTAAGCATTTGCAAAATGCCTGTTACAGAAGGACAGGCTCTGTCGAGGCTGAGGTCAACAGCCCCCAAGAAATCCATTACCCTCTCAGCACAACTGTGCTCTCTGGCTCCTTTGGGCAGCCCCTGCCTGCCCTCACACAGCCGGAGAGAGGCCAGAGCAGAGGCAGAGCAGGAAAAACACGTCCTTTGATCAGCAGCTACTGCAGGGAGCAGATAAGGTGGCAGCAAGGGCTAAAGACCACCCCGGGCTAGACTGGAGTCTCCTCTCAGGCATGTTCACTGCTCCTTAAAAAAGAGAAGAGAGTGAACCTGCATCTCGAATAACAGCCAGACCTTCTCATCACCCATCCACCACTTTGGCCTTAACTCTCTGAGGCTCTGTGCCACGTTCTGCACAGCTGCTTTATCCCAGCTGGCCCTGACCCATGGTCTGGCCTGGCTTTGGACCCAGGGGAGCTTCCAAGGAAAACCAGACAAGCGCCTGCAGTCAGCTGAGTGGCAGAAAGCAGCAACGGGCCGAAAAGCAAGAGGACAGCTGGGGCTAGTAAGAAAAATTGAGAGAGATTTACAAAAACAAAACAACAACAAAGGCAATCTTGTGGTGCCATCTCGTGATGGGTTTGCACAACGTATCCTGGGCCAAGAAGTCCTGGGTCCAAGGGTGGCTGCCTTCCAGGGAGCGAGAGCAGAAGTGGAAAAGGATCGAGATGGCAGCCCATCTGCAGTAGGATCTACAAAAAGGTGAGACCCATTCACATTTCCTATGGCTCAGGAAAGACACAACTTTGGCTCAGACACTGCTTCTGCTGAGAGCTGCACAAGCCCAGGGAAGGCAGTAGATAACTCCCAGCGCAAATGATAGAGGACGCCTAAAATGCTGATGGATCCAACCCTTTCCCATCATACTGTGCCCTATGGCAGAGAAGCTTGTGGAGAAAGGCACAAAACAATATAGGAATGAAAAGGAGAATGTGCTTTTTATTGTGGGATTCACCACTGCAGTAGAGTGGTGGCTGAGATGATGCCTTTTCCTGAATTAAAAGCATAAACTGGCACAACATGAAAGGTTTGAGATTCACCTGCCCTCTAACGTAACTGAAAATTGATTTCATGCAATGATCCTTATTCTGGGCTCCAGAGCAAGATGAAACAAGATCAAACCCCCAGGACATAAGCCGAGAGGAACCTTTTCCATTGGGGTGATTATCTCCCCAACTTTATCTCTTTTCAGCTCTATCTGAAGCACGGTGCATACTGATTTCCCCCTCATCAGGGGGAATATGCCCTTTCATGTACTTGATGCTACCAGTGAGGAATTTTCTAGGTCCAGAGGCAGCTGATGTTTTTTTTCTCTTCCGTTGTTGAGGTACAAAACAAGGCATCTCCTCCAGCATTTTTCATCTGTAGAGATGTTATATAAGCATTTGATGAAGGGAACAGATCTAATTAGCTCTCATCTTAGAGATGAGGAAATTGAGGCCAGAGAAAGAAGATGATTCATCCAAGATCACCCCATAGACAGGGTGCAAAGCCAGGTATGCCCAGCCCCACCTCAACACCCACACAGTGGGTCATCCTGTACCAGCACCCAGCTGGGAGATCCCCTGGATACCAAATCTCATCAAACAGAAAACAAATCTGACACATCAAGGTGTGCACTGCCATGGAGAGGGCAAGGAAGGTGTTTCTCACCAAACCTCCCATCACACAGCTGTATTTTTCACTGACAGTTTAATTTTCCGCGGAGGCAGAGTATGGGCAGAAAGGAAGATCTTGGGATTAGATCAACTGATCCAATGTGGCATCCCTTGTGCTTCTAACTCTTCCAAAGTCCCACAGTCGTCTTGGGTATATTTTCCAAATATGAAAGAAAATAGAAGAGATAGAAAGATATAAATTTGGAGAGTAAATTTGAGCTACAGCAGTGCCTGAGGGAGAATTAAAGAAAAAAGAAACCAAAAAAAAAGAATCAGAGAACAGTTTATCAGATGCAAGGTTAGAAAGGGACAGGGGTTATGGTTAAAAATAAGCCAGTTTACTGTTCTGCTCCCAGGCTACAGACCAGTCTCCCTCTTCCCTCCCCCAGCTCCTCCATAGCTCCCATCCTGCCTCCCGCCCTCCCTGTCGCTCACTCTTTCTGCTCCATCACTTCATGTCAAGCTGGGAATTTGATGCAAGGCGCCTGCCTCTTCCCACGGCTTCACACCACTGACCCAGCCATCAGCGCGGGCGCACCCGCTCCCCAGGCGCACCCACCCCCCTGCCAGCCCCCCTGCTGGAGGGTGGGAAAGGGGTGCATGGAGCACACAAAACCTGCGGAGGAAAAGTTCTCCATCTGCTGACGATGGAGCAAGGAGAAGGGTCTGCCCAAGCACCCCAGGGCCGCACAGTACAGACAGAGCTGAAGGGGATGCACGGAGCCACCAGGCTCAGCCAAACCAGTCTGTCCTGCTGATAGAGCTACGCCCTGGTAACCAGATAGTATCTGCTTGGCACTGCAGCATGCCTTATGCATCCCCAAGGGCTGCTCAGGAGGCCTGGGCAAGGAGAGCAGGGGTTATCCCCAGCTTGCAGCAAGAGCAGGCTCTGCATTGCCCCATCCTACCCCCTCTGCTGTACAGCCTTTGAGGGGAAAAGCCTTCTCCTAACCTGCATGCAGCCCACTGGGACTCGTGGAGCCAGACCCAGCAACGTGCAGAGCAGGTAAGTGCTGGAGGGTTGGACAGGGAGGAAAGGACTCCAGCGTTTACAACTGGGAGACGAAGAGGAGGAAGAGACCCATTTGAAACCACTCCCCACAACAATACACCAAGAAGAGACCCACGAAATAGTGCAGAAAAGACACGTGGCTTCTTGTCACCATCAGTACTCCAGAGCCACTATTTTGAAGAGGAGCTGCCTTGATGTCGGCTGGGGAGCAGGGCTCAGGCGGCTGCCCCGGGATGGCCACGAGCATTTCAGAAGTGCTCCCTCGCATCTGCAAATCAGGCCAGCGCGATGCCATCCTCCCCAGCAAAAAGGCTGCCGCACAAAACTACTGGGGGAAGGCTGCTTGTCTAAGACATGTGGCTACTAAGTGGGCTGGCTGCCAAGCAAACCGGGGCGCTCCAAGCCCAACGCAGAGCTGTCAGGGGCCGGCACTGAGCTGGGTAGAGCCACCGTTAGCTGGCGAGCTGCAGCAGCACAGCAGGCACAGCCTCTGTCTCCCGCTCCCTCCCAGCCTCCTGACACCAGCCCCTGGTGACCCTCCGCAGCCCCCGCCCCGGCCGCCACAGGAGTGTGAAAAGTAGCCAGGCAGAAAGCCCAGCTGCTGTGAAAGCCACCGGGGCCAGGATGCCTGTGTGCGTCTACAAATGCCCTCCAGCACTTGCACATCTGCCTACACCCGTGCACACGTGTTAACACCCAAAACAAGGACGGCCTGTGCCCACACATCCGCATCTTCACAGCAATGGGCCATGCACATACATCACCGGTGGCGGGATGTCTCTCAGGCAAACACATCCAGAGACAGGCAGGACTGACTACTCGAGGAGAAGCATCGGGCAGGGATTAGGCTGCCTGTATTTTCCTCCCAGCTTGGGTACAGGCAGGCTGGGCAACCCTGCGTGAGTCACCTTCCCTCTCCACGCAGGGAGGGTAATATTTCCATCTTTTTGCTGAAGTGTGTTGGAGCCCAAGGCTGAAGAGCAGCCTGTAGGAGCCGAGTGCTTATTATATGTCTTAAGCACATGCTTAGCATTTCTGCATGCGTCATGGCATACGAGTTGAACTTTCAGCAGAGAGGAAAACGAGGGAGAGAGGGTATGGGAGGGAGGAGAGAGAGGACAAATGCCGTATCAGCTGCGTTCAGCAGGAGCGGGAGAGGCGAAGAGGTGTGGGCAGGCGGCTCCCAAAACGCGGGTGCCAGTGAGGGCTCTCGCAGCCACTGCAGCGAGATCACAAGGAAGCAAAGCAGCAAAATGAAAAGCACACAGGGAAGGAAACATTTTTAAAGCACAGAGGATGATTCAGGACTGACTCTGCACTGATAGCTGACCTGCAGGCTACGCAGATGAGAGGCAGGATGGGGGATGTGACTGTGCTCTTGGGATACTCCAAAAGATCGGCAATACCACTGCATGTGCACTCATGTGTACTCATTCACTTGTACCTCACATCTATTCCAAGTACACGGTGCCTAAAGAGCCCTTGAATGGGGGCTACAGCAGCCAGGAGAGGAGACCAAGGCTGAGAGAAGGCTTCAGCCAGGGCAGAGCTGAGGCAGGAATACACCAAGGCAACTTCTCAGCTGTTGCAGAAGGCAGATAGGCAGAGCCTGCAGCCATGAGTGGGCAGAAAGAGGATCTGAAGGTTAAAGGTGAAGACCAGGTCACAGACGCTGGAAGCAAATGAGAAGTAGGAGGAGAACGAGCTTTTGCTACCCCATATGACAGACAGACTTCCCGATCTTCTACCTGCAGGGGATAAAAACTGGGGAAGGGTGAGATTGGCAGAATCTTGGTAAATCATTTTCATGCGCTGTTTTTGTACCCTGGGATGGAGGAAACAAAATCACAACCCCCAGGTGTGTTGGCTGAGGAGACCTAAAGTTTGGTTTCAAAGGCAGCCGCCCAGGGAAAGCTCATCTGCTTGCCTTCTGCAAAACTCCCCAAGCAGTAGAGCTGGTTTCCACTGCTGAGATGGTTTTCCAAGCAGCATGGGTGCCATGCAGAACAAATTGAAAGGTTCTCCGCCCCTTAGATCAACACTACAGAGACTTTCTAAAGGAGACACACACACACACACAAAATTAGTTTTCCTTTAGACACCTTTTTGGCTCACATCTAAGCCAAGACTCAGCTAGAATTAATTGCCTTAGCGAACAGCAATGCACTCCAATCCAAGTCTTGTGAGGAAAATCTGATGAATGACTTCAGTTGTCTAGAAAAATGACATGTAGTCAAAGTCATATTTGAGGAGTGAAGGATAGCGTGCGTCTCTGTAAGGACTTATGGTTCCAGGGGTGATGAGAGGTTTTCTTCCATCAGTCTGAGAGTGGGGGGAGGAGAGCACAGCACTCCTGCAAATAGTTAGGAGAATCATGCCGCCATGATGAGAGATGTGGAAAGCATGACCTACCAGGAAGGTACTGAGCAAAATGAAGCTGTTTAGACTACAGAAGATTGAGAAGGGGCACAATAAGAGTCTTCAAATACATAAAAGTTTGCTACAAAAGGAGAAGAGTTCTCAACTCTTAGTGTCCACAGTGGACAAAGAAGCAACAACAGGCTTACATTACAGTACAGAACGTTTAGTGATAAGGAGAGCAAGGCATACAATGCACAGACTGCCTGAGGATGCAGGGGAATATCCTGCACTTCAGGCCTTCAAAACCAGGCCAGCCAAAACTTCTTGGGAATGATGCATGCATTGATCCTTCTGGGATGGATATGAATTCGATGACAACCTGAGGACCCTGCCAGGCCTGTCTTCTGTGGGTGTCTAATCCCAAACGCCTGTGGCCACCACAACAATCAAGTGTTGCTATTGTGGTGCTTCTCAGGGAGAAACAGCAGCTGTCTCTCCCCTGGCCATTCCTTCCCCAGCAATGCCCATTTATTTTGTCTTCCTAAGAGTCTCACAAAGCCCAGCATGTGTTTGCAACACTTTGTGAATAATAACACTCATATATCTCCAGCAAAATAAAAAACTAGGTCAGCTAAGGCACACGCCTGTGTACATCATGAACAGCCAATGCATCTGCCAATGAACCCTACAGTGCTGCAAAATCCAACCCACCAGGCACACAGGGTTGTATCTCCATGGGGGAAAGAGGGGAGAGTTCAGATATAACTGGGAAAACACAATCATTTTGGTGACATTTCATAGGTGAAACTATGAATAAAACAGGACCTGAGAGAGGGTTCTAACAAATTGCTCACACCAATATCCTGGCCACTGGGAGAGAGGGAGCGAATGCGCAATTACCCCAGCTCCAGAAGCTGCCTCCAGTGCCTCCAACCTGCGTGCACACATATCAGAAAGGGTTGGATGCAAATAAAGCAAGAGACACAAACTTACCTGCTGTAGTCTGCAAGAGGGTAGCCGAGGAGGGACATTCAGAAGGATAAAGTGAGTCAGGAGCTCTGGGGAAGAGCAAAGACAAGATGAAAGCACAGCACGTTGCAAAACAGAGACTCTTTTAACTGGGGGGAGTTTCGAAAGAAAGGAGAGCCCTGGCTCACAAGTTGGAGCGGGTCCCACAGCTGGTAGGAAGGTCTCAGGCCCCCGAACCCATAGGCTCTCAACTGGCCGTGTATATGGATGTCAAAGCAACCACACGGCATTTAAGAAAAGCCGAGTTTGGGATGCAGGCCAGGAGACCAAGATGAGGCATGTTTGATCTGTCCCTCGCGAGCAGGACCTTGAGCCACCGCATGTACGTTTGCGTGCATCTGCACATCCATCCCCGCAGGGCCAAAATCCAGACTGACATCAGACCCTCTGTCAGAGACAAAGCCCTTTGCTGCAGCAAGGCAGCCAAAAGGGAGAGAGAAAAAAGCCTCAGCAGTGGGATGCACCAGTGAAACGCTCCCCGCTGTTTCACCTGGCCGTTTCTCTTGCCGTATTTTACAAAGGCCCGGTGACCAGCGGCGGGGTCCTGTGTTATCTCAGCGCTGACCCGCGTCCTGCCCATGAAGGTACAGCCCCCAGAAGACGGAGCTGTCTGATGTCACCCGTCGCCCCTCAATCATCCCCGATCACCTGGGCCTAACGGGCCTAGGCCAGTGCCCCCCCGAGGAGTGGATGGGAGACGGGAGAAAGCAATTGCCAATTTTAATGCGTCCAGCGATTATCAGGCTGGCAAGGATGTACAGAGCAAAAAATCAAGCAGCAGGAGTACGCAGGCAGGGAGCCGGAAATAATTACCATGATACTGTAACCAGAAAACACAAGGCCAAGCTATTTACCATACTAATTACTGTTTATCCCTGTTTATGGCTCCACATGGCAGTGGGACTGGCGGCCTGATTGGAGGTGTAAATGCTTAAAGGAACAAGCTCTGGATATCAGAACTATATCCCAGGTCGAGGGAAAGCCTCTGCAGAGCTGAGGACAGCGAGAGATGAGCCATGCATCCCTCTCCTCCTCCACTGGAGCTGCTGAAAGGAAGGCCCAGCCGGTCCTCCCAGGGCACAGTTATGGGGAAGCGCCCAGAGCCTGCTACATGCTATTTATCTGCTAAGGCATCTCCGTATCTTCATCTCCCTCAGGTCTTTCTCTCCTACACTACTTCTCTTGGATGCTGCTACTGGATTAAAGATTTCCCCAAAGTGTTCCTTAATGTTCCTCCTTCTAAACTGCATCTGTTCCAACAAAATAAGGTACAGTTTTTCCCATATTAAAGCAGAGTTATTTTTCCAAGGCAGTTTTCCCACATCCTCCCTCCCTCAACACCTTTTTCTTTTCTTTTTATTTCCGAACAGGTTCAGAGTAGAGGCACAGGAAAAAGGGAGGGATCTGCCGCAGACCGCCCAGCTGCCACTGGCAAAGGTGAGCATTAGGATGAGGATCAGGAGCTCATAGCAGGAGCCCCCGCTCCAAACCCTGGCCCATTGCTCTCTTCCGCGTGATCTCCTGCTGGGATGTTCTGCCCAGCAGCAGCCAGCCAGCCTCTGCTGCCTCTCCTCATTGCTGCCTGCCACAAAGCTGCCTTGAGAACAGCAAGAGGTATCTGAAATACTTCCCTAACCATTTTTTAATTTTTTTTAATACTGTAGGCTATGTCATGGGGAAATACGACTCCAGAGGCACTGCCCACGCTAAGGAATAGTCAGAGCATCCAGGCACTGGGTACTGCTGATCTCTCCAAAGCCTGGGTGCCATCACCCCTTCATGCAGGGCTAATTCACTCTTCCCGTGCACTGCTCGTCACTCACTGAGTCTCCTCGCTAGAAGCCGTGCAGCTGGTGGGTCTTGTCTCTGCTCCTTCCACTTCTTCAGCCTGGGCACTAAAACAGCGCATACCCCTCACGAAGCTCTCTCCCAAAATAAAATCAGAAAGTTGTCTTGGCCCTAATCTGTCCCTGTACCTTCCCTCCATGCTACATTACCAGATGCTCTCATGGAGCTGGGCATGTCCTATTCGCTTCCATCAAGGATGTGATATCTGAAAACCCCTGGGAGACGACGGCTTTCCAGTCTGCAGGATCTGCCTCCCCACTGCATCAGATGTGTCAGAGCAGCATTTCATTTACCTTTTCTAGTGATTTTTATCTGTCTGGTTATTAATGAGGAAGTTTAACCCACTCCTGAGCAAATCCCTGAAAGTCAAACAAGTCATGGTGAGGGGAACCAGTCTGTAAGGGAAACAATCATAAAGTGAGACAGACTCCAAGCAGGCACTGACCCTTCGGTGCATGAAGAATTACTCCCTGCCGGCTGATTCTGCCCCCTGCAAAGGCCCATGGGTGCCCTGCCTGCCACCAGCACAGAGAGCTGAGCACTAGCCACATCACTCTCCCCAGCCTTCCCAGTATCAAGCACCCTTGCACCACTGTGCTGAGAAGCCAACCCAGCCATGGCCATCTCAACACAGTTTCTAAACACAGCCATGACCAAGTCATCAGTGCCTATCTGGGAAAGACATTTAATTTCCTTCAGATAAAAATGAACTCATAAAATCCATCTCAGTCTGTTCCTCTGATAACCTGTTTCTATCCTCAATCCTCCTCCTCCAGGATGACACCAAGCACCCCCACCATAACCACTGCACAGAAGGATGCCACCACACACCCTTCATAACCCAGACACCTGAGAAAGTGCCATCGTGAAAGTAAAATAATCTTCTCAAGGGGAAAAAAGACTACTCCAAGACCTCACTCTCATCCTTCTCCCCCTTCAAATGGGACTGCTCTAAGCTGTCCGAATTCCAGCATTTCTAAACCTCCCCTCCTCCGTGCCCTCGTCACTGTAACAGACACAGCCATACCCATAGCGCTTCCTCCTCACCACTGCTTCCAGCCCTTCTGACTGCTGCTCCCATAATGCCAGAAGATACCACAAGTGCATCTGCATTTACATTTACATCCCCACAGGTGGCGGGAACTCAGAGCTGCTCACACAGAACTTATGCTGGGGATGGACTTACCCTGGCTCTTGTACAACTGCATGTGGGAGTTGGGCATCTCCTCCATTCCCACCAGTCCGTACGTAACTTATACTGACACAGAGTGGCTGTTTACCCCATGGGCCATTTAAGAAACTCCCATGCCCATATGTTCACAGCTCAAGCAGTACAGACTCACACCTTGGCTTGCAGGATGCAAGGGACAGCTCATGAAAGAGTTAAGGGTAATCACACCTCTTGTATATGTGTTGTTCTCACACTCTCCTGGCACACACGCTCTCTGGCACGATGCTGCTCGTGGACATTCGTGCCGCCCTACTGCTGCAATAGAGGCAAGTGCCTAAACAATATGTCATTCGTCCCTAATGCCTGTGCGCATCTTGCAGCCTCGGCACAGTTGGCTTAATAGCCAATCTCTGCTGGGAGGCAGCTTAGGGAGAAGAGGGAGAGAGAAAGAGAGGAGTGAAGGGGAAAGCAAGCAAAAGGAAAAGAGATCAAGGTGAATAGGAGCCCGTAGACTAGAAAATAACACTGCCAGGCAGAGCGGCAGCTGAATTGGCTGTGACAGGCAGACCCTCTCTGCACCTGGGATTCAAACACAAGCTTATCTTCATGGTTTCTTAGAGAGACAATGAGTCCTGACTACCTGTCAGCATGCACCCAGGAGATGTCACCGGCAGGAAAGGGGCCCCAGGTGCTCCCGGCCTGCACGGCTGACACAGGTATGATGGCTGAGGTCACAGGTGGCATCTCCCAGAGACGAGCGGTGAGGAGCATAGAGGGAAAAAAAGAAAAATTGAACAGCAGAAACCAGAGACCCAAGGCGATGCTCTTGCCAGGACTCCTGGTGTTCCCAGAGGATGCAGAACAGATTTGCTGCCTGTACAGCTCCTGTCCTGCTAGTCTGAGGGGCAGGGGAGCAGCCAAACGGTGTGTTCCTTCAGGCAGACACACTTCTTCACCCCAAGTCCCAACAGAAGCAAAATTGAAGACATTCACTGTCTTTCCTCAGCTTGTCAGCTTGCTGAGGGGCTGTGAAGGACATACTCCCAGAGGGGTAAAGTCAGGCTGTGCCAGTTCTCCTAACAAGCAAGCTACACCCTCGAAGGTCCATTAGAACAAGGGTATCAAAACCAGCTGGTCATGTCCGACCATAAGGGACCCATAGTGGATCGCTTGAACAAGACCACCTTCACCCTTTAGCATGGCCCTCCTCCGCAGGACTGACAGCTGATGGCCAACCCCAAAGGTGAGGGGCCACCAGTTGGTATTTTTAGCCTCCCTTTTTGGGAAGGAGCAGAGCATGCCACCCCACATCTCCCAGTGAGGCACCCAGCCAGGAACCTGCTCCTGTGCCCTCCCGCGTGTCCATACAGAGGTGCCACCGGTGACTCGCCATCTTCCCCTGCCTCCTTCTCCTCACCAAACCACCCGCACATGCCCTTCCCCACTGCAACAGGCCAAGTAACTGCTGCCAATTAAAAAATGCTGTTTTCACTGTTTTTTTAATAAGAAAAAAGTAACTGAAATTTAATTTAGTCAATGACCGAGTGACAGCAGAGGGTGTATGAAAATGAGCCAGCGTTGGCTCAGGTTCCAGCAGGAAAGAGCTTGAACCAAGAGGGAACAAGGGGGACACCTGGGGCAGCTGAGGGGTATCCGTACAGGAGGTTTTGAATCGGGGGCTCCCAAACCAACAGACTTTCCACCAGATTTCTCCCCCGCACATCCCTAGCGTGATATGTAAAGCCTCCAGGCACCCTCCTTCGATTATCCAACATACTCCAGCGAAAACCTCCCATCCCATCCCCGCAGCCTGCAAGGAGCATGGTGCCTCTCTCCTGCCCTCTTCCCCTCTGCCACCGGCTGCCGGCGCTGCTGCGACCAAAGCCCCATCAGAGTCGGCAGCCACGGGCCCATTAGCACAAGCTGCCGGCAGAAAGAAAGGGAGAGAAGCAGAGGAGTCCTGGGGGCCCAAGAACAAGACGGGGCTCATGAGTCATCCCCTCTGCAAGCACGTACCCACAGCCCCCGCTGGCTACCGCCACACTCCGGGAAAATGCTGAATATTCGATGAAGGGGTTTTTTTTAGATCTGCTGAAAATGGCAAGGGAAACTCCACTGTCAATTTAAAAAAAAAAAAAAAAAGCAAAGAGAAAGATCACAATCTCATCGCCACAGCCAGTCTTACACCTTCCCCAAGGATATGTTAGAACACCCAAGGGTGTGAGAAGAAAGCAGCCTGTGGGGATCTGTTTCTGGCAGGCTGGAGGAAGGGAGGACGAGGGAACGGCTGTGGGAAGGTGCATGTGTTGCCACCCCCACCAGTCTGAATGGGTGCAGGTGCACAGGCAGCCTGGGTTTGCAGGTGAAGGGATGGAGCGAATGCCATGCTGGGGGAAAGCATCACCTGGCTCTGACACCTCTGCTAGAGGTCTCAGCATCTCTGCTGTGGTTGCCAGTAGAGGACCTCATTTGGGAAAGGCGAGCTCCGATAAGAGATTTTGCAATGCCAACCTGTCGGGCAAGGACGAGGCTCGCTGGCTGTTTTCAAACAGCATCACGTGCATCACCACAGAAGCATGTGGTGACAAGGGACGACATGGGGTCAGCTACTCCGTCTGCCTTCCCCCAAATCAATGAGACAGAAACCACCTTTTGCTGATGTTAGCAAAGCAGGTCTTTACTCCTTAGCTTGGAAAGGAGTAAAGTCTGCTTCATATCAGCTGACACAGGGTTAAATCTTCACAGTCAGTAAAATCTCAGCCCAGCAAGACAGGAAACCTCTGTTGCACCCCAGTGTGCCATACAGAAGGAGACGTGGCACAAGCTCTCTGTCCCAAAGCGGAGGACTTGGATGGGGAGGTGGAGGGGAGGGTGGGAGCCAGGAATTGCAGGTAGGGATGTGGGGCAGAGGTTCCAGGCTAAAGTCCCTCAGCTCATCCCGAGAGGAAACGGAATGCCACCAGGACAGCGCAGTGTCTCACAGCATGGCTGAGGGAAGGGAGGGTACTTGCATGTGCGAGGGAACAGCGAGGGAGCAGGACGGAGGGATTTATGGAACAGATATAAATTTTCTTCTCTCCCACTCTCCTCCACCCTGTCATTTTCTCTTCTCCACTTGCTCTTCTGGTCTCCGTCTCACCTTCTGTCTCTCCCTCTGTAAGCACTTATTGGCAAGTTTTCTCCAGAACACAGCTATTTGGAATGTGTGTTCCTCTCCTTCCTTTACAATATTTGCTCTCTCATTCTCGGTATCTTCCTTGCTGGTGAAGCTGATCAGCTTAATGATGATAATATTGAACATTGTGAAATGGCTTCTTTCCCACCGAAGCAAGTTCTTCATTGCTCTGCTTTCAGGTACCAGCCACTTCCATACCTTTCCTTGTCACATCAGACGCAGAAATTCAACTATCACCTTTTTTTCCCCCACCATCTTCTCCACTTGGAAGAGAAGGACATTCTCTATCATATATCTTTAATCTGCTCCTTGAGAAAGCCTGAAATGTAAAATGGCCTGTTTTAGTCCTATCCCTCACTCCCAGTCAGATGTCACTCTTGGGGAACCCAAGTTAGTGGCTTGCCTAGTGTGGAAGTAGCAAGCAATATATTCCTTGTCTTCATGGGATCTAGAGCTCTGCCCAGGCCCCATCCCCATCACTTTTGTGCTCACTGCACAGATGTAACTCCCCCAAAGCAGAAGCTGAGGGCCCATGGTAAGGTCCTGCATTTTCCAGCAAAAGAAGCCCACAGACCACTTGTGCTGTGATTCATCCTAGTGGAGAGAATAGTGTGGACTCCCCATCTCGCCATGCGTCACAGAACCTGCCCCCAGTGGGAGCCCACAGAATAACTGGTGTTGAAAGGTATCTCTGGAGGCCTCCGGTCCAAATCGCTGTTCAAAGCAGGGCTAACTTCAAAGGCAGAGCAGGTTGCTCAACGCCTCATTTGCTCAAGTTTTGAGTATCTCAGAGGATGCAGACTCCAAAATACCTCTGGGCCACCATCTCATCTGATCCACCCTCATGATTATGTTTTTTCTTTATACAGAGTTGGAATTTCCCTCGCTGCAACTTGTCTCTGCTGCCTACTGTCCTTGGTGCACACCTCTGGGAAGAGTCCAGCTCCATTGTCTCTACACACACCCCCCATTACCTTACCAGTCAGATTCCCCTTAAATTGCTCTTCTCCAGGCTAAACAAAGCCAGTGCCCTCAGCATCTCCTCGAATGTTATGTGCTCAAACTACCTGATCATCTTCATGGCCCTCCACTAAACTCACTCCGGTTTGCCACTCTCTGTCTTGTACTGGGGGGGCAATGCTCGACTCTACCTCTTCTTGTTTGGGACCTCCCTTGGCTGAACTAAAGCCTGCTCTGAATGTTTCCTCTGTCCTTTATTTCACTGTTAAATGGATGGTAAACAGCTTCCAGGCTATCCAAGTGAATTATATTCAACAGGAATGGCAGTTTGGATCACCGAGGATGAGGAAAAGGCTGAGGTAGTTAATGCCTTCTTTGCCTCAGTCTTTAATAGTCAGAGCAGTTATCCTCAGGGTACTCAGCCCCCCTGAGCTGGAAGGCAGGGACGGCGAGCAGGATAAACCCCCCATAATCCAAGAGGAAGAAGTTAATGACCTGCTACGCCACCCGGACGCTCACAAGTCTATGGGGCCGGATGGGATCCACCCAAGAGTACTGAGGGAGCTGGTGGAGGAGCTTGCCAAGCCACTCTCCATCATTTACCAGTAGTACTGGTTAACAGGGAAGGTCCCGGACGACTGGAGGCTTGCCAATGTGACACTCATCTACAGGAAGGGCCAGAAGGAGGATCCGGGGAATTACAGGCCGCTCAGCCTGACCTTGGTGACAGGGAAGATTATGGAGCGGTTCATTTTGAGGGCGCTCACAAGCCATGTGCGGGACAACCAGGGGATCAGGCCCAGCCAGCACGGGTTCATGAAAGGCAGGTCCTGCTTGACCAACCTGATCTCCTTCTATGACCAGGTGACCCGCCTCGTGGATGAGGGAGAGGCTGTGGATGTGGTCTACACGGACTTGAGTAAAGCCTTTGATACTGTCTCCCACAGCATTCTCCTAGAGAAGCTGGTGGCTCACAGCTTAGACAGGTGCACTCTTCGCTGGGTAAAAAACTGGCTGGACGGCCGAGCCCAGAGAGTTGTGGTGAATGGAGCTAAATCTAGTTGGCGGCCGGTCACGAGCAGTGTTCCCCAGGGCTCAGTTTTGGGGCCAGTTCTGTTCAATATCTTTATCAATGATCTGGATGAGGGGATTGAGTGCTCCCTCAGTAAGTTTGCAGACAACACCAAGTTGGGCGGGCGTGTTGATGTGCTGGAGGGTAGGAAGGCTCTGCAGAGGGACCTGGACAGGCTGGATCGATGGGCTGAGGCCAACTGTATGAGGTTCAACAAGGCCAAGTGCCGGGTCCTGCACTTGGGTCACAACAACCCCAGGCAACGCTACAGGCTTGGGGAAGAGTGGCTGGAAAGCTGCCTGGAGGAAAAGGACCTGGGGGTGCTGGTTGACAGCCGGCTGAACATGAGCTGGCAGTGTGCCCAGGTGGCCAAGAAGGCCAACAGCATCCTGGCCTGTATCAGAAATAGTGTGGCCAGCAGGAGCAGGGAAGTGATCGTGCCCCTGTACTCGGCACTGGGGACGCTGCACCGCGAATACTGTGTTCAGTTTTAGGCCCCTCAGTACCAGAAGGACATTGAGGTGCTGGAGCGTGTCCAGAGAAGGGCAATGAAGCTGGTGAAGGGCCTGGTGCACAAGTCTTACGAGGAGCGGCTGAGGGACCTGGGACTGTTCAGTCTGGAGAAGAGGAGGCTGAGGGGAGACCTTACTGCTCTCTACAACTACCTGAAAGGAGGTTGTATTAAGGTGGGTGTTGGTCTCTTCTCCCAAGTAACTAGAGACAGGACGAAAGGAAATGGCCTCAAGTTGCACCAAGGGAGTTTAGATCGGTCATTAGGAAAAATTTCTTTACTGAAAGAGTGGTTAAACATTGGAAGAGGCTGCCCAGGTGCTTAGGGACATGGTTTAGTGGGCATGGTGGTGGTGGGTTGATGGTTGGACTCGATATCTTAAAGGCCTTTTCCAACCTTAATGATTCTATGTTTCTATGATTCTATGTTCATAAGACTGTATCTAGATTTTACTATCAGCAAATCATATTCCCAGTCCAGAGGAAAGAACAATTCCCTGGCAACACCAGGATGTGGAATCAGATTATTTTGTGAACCTCTTATCAGTGGTGGGGAGCCAGAAAACAGCCTTAGTCCTGTCTTCCCTGCCTAGCTGTCAATGTGGTTTGGGAATTAACTCATCATGCTTTATTTATCATCAAAATTTTCAGTCAATAGCCAAAACAGAGACCACATCCTGTAAAATGTGCTCAGCCATATCCCAATCTCTCCCAGCATTTGCTTCCACCCAGCATCCTAAAACTCCTCCACTTCATTCTTAAACAGGAGAGAGACAAGCTCCAGGAATCCTAGCTGTACTTGGTAAAGGGAGGAGGAAGACACAGAGTCACACCATCTTGCCATGCAAAACAGAGAAAGGAGCAGGGCCCCAGGAAGGTATGGGGAAGACTCTACTCACTCTGTGCCAAGGATGATCGACCAGGGGTACTCATTGCTGCAGGACATCGCCAACGCAGACAGCTTGACTGAGTGTTTAACTGGAGGCGAGTGGTTTTAAAAGCATAGATGGCACTTAGATCTTTCAGTAAGTGTGGCAGCATCTAAGGGCTTCCAGGTGGAAGTCTGTGAAGTCATTAGGGATCTCCCCTTCCTCCTTCCCAGTCAGACACCTCAAAAGAAGGGGGGATAAAATGGGAAGGATTCACCTCCTTCTGAAAGACCCGTGCACTAGCGCTTCCACTTTGCTGAGAGTTACCCGGAGACCTACACACATGGTGGCTTGCCCTGTTATAACAACTCCAAGGAGAACTTCAGTGATGCCCCAAATTCACTAGTGGGAAAGTGCCACGATTCCTGGGGAAGGGCACTGTGATTTCAATTACCTGATGGTATTTGAGAGGGATTCAGAGAGAGATGCACAGTCCCACCTATTCCAATTCCCCACCCTCAAGCTCCAGTTGCCATGGCAATGGTACTGACAATTTCAGTGCATAAACCCAAATTTGCATTTTAATGGAACATAATTAGAATGCTGAGATAAACGATTCTTCCTTGCTAAAAGGTAACATAAACGCCACATCTCACAAATATGCTCTACCAGCAAGTATTGCGCAAACACGCACACACACAGAGCCTATACATTGCTGGGCTGCGGGAGCTGTGGGAAGTTGCTTTCAGTTCCTTTATGCCTAACTGGGAAGTTTTATATCTGCGGCACAAAACCACAATTTCCAGATTAAAACAATAGGATTACCAGATGTCTGCTGCAAACTGATCATATCACCTCCTGGCCGCTATCCTGCCATGCCATGCTTCTGCTCCCAGGTCCAAGCAGGGTCAGGCCATATCTGCTGTCCCAACACTGAACTCTGAGATGCTCTGTATGCTGGCAGCTCTGAGGGGCTCAGCAGTAGGGATGATTTGCCAGAGATGATGAAAAACCTGTCCCTCTCCAACTGTCCTAATATTTATTTTCCTTTTTTTTTTGTAGCTAGATTTGTAGTGAGATGTGCTCTCGCTTCGTTATCTGCAATATGCCCGAGAGTTTGTTCTCCAGCTATTGGATCAGGAAAGGAGCACTGTGTTAGCACCTGTCCCACACTGTCAGCAGAAAGGCCAAGTAGTTATGAAAGGGCAGACGGAGATTTTAAAAAGGAAATGTTTCCAAGACATCTCTCTTTACTTCAGCAACAGGCAGGGAAGGGGAATGGAGGGGGAGAACCCATTCTGCACCAAATAGGAAAACAGAAAATTAATTTCTCCTGCCCTTGATACACACTAAATTCAAAGTAGGCAGCTGGCAGGAGTGAATACAGACAGAAGAAAGAAAGGAAAAAAAAAATTAAAAAATAAAAAAGAAGAGAAAGGGAGAAAAGCGAACAAGTGAATCATAAAAGTTGCAAACTGCCTGGAAATTTCATTTGGCTTTTCAATTGGGAAGTGACATGATGCCTACTTGGGAGGGGGCAATCACGTCTGGGAGAGGCTGAAAGTACCACAGCTGGGCCTCCCAGTCCTCGGGGGACTGCAGGCAGCTCTGCGAAGGTGAGGGCACAGGATTCACTTCAGCCCGTCTGCCTCATCCCACCTGCCTGGGATGTGGAAGCAAAGCCACGGTTCCTGCTGAGCAGCACTAACATGGCACCACCGACACTGATCTGCTATCTGCAAATGCATTGAGTAGACGACACAGAAGTTGCTCCTCAGGACATCTGTGGCCTGGATCTGTGCCTTTATTCCTGCAGAGAGCTTTCCAAGGCGTTAGCAAACTCCTCAAGTGCTGCAGCTTCCTATCAGCACTGGGTAACCGGCCATGCCCACTCTATTAGATCTGCACTATTATGCCCCAGAGGGTTCGGGCAACCCCCTGCTCCTCCTCCACAATGACACCCAGCTGTCAGCCCACCATTCAGCAGAAACCCAGTGTGAAAAGCTCCATACCCCACCCCTAGAGCCGCCTGGTCTCAGCACAGCTTCATGTCCAACAGGCACCAGGGCAGACTGTTCAAAGCTACTGCTTGCGGAGGGGAGATCCTGATTCCTCCTCCAGGAAAGTCTAGTCCTACTTCTCCTGGCTGTACAAAAAAGAGCATACCTCCCCCTCGCCACTCCCACCACCCCAGCTGGCAACCCCATTTAATCTCTCTGCCCTCCTTCATTTGCCAGAATCAAATATTAATTGAGCTGCGCTGTGATGGAGCGAACGTTAATACGCCTTGGCACGCGATCAAGTGGAGCAGGATTCAGCCTCCAGCATGGCACGCAGCTGGAAGAGCACGGCAAGGCAATACCAGTGGAGGAGTCTCTGGGGCTCCCCACCACTTTGGCCAGCCCCAAAGGCTGCACGTCCTGGGGGTTTGCATCCAATCTCTTTCACGTCCTCTTTAGCGCTGATGCACATGCATGTGTAAATGCACACACCCAGGTTGCACACAAACACACACATTTACCTAGAGCCATCCAAACCCCACACAGTGAATCGGCTGTACAAAACCAGCGCAGATGCATGCTGAGGAGTTCACACACTGTACATCCCATGGCACTGTTTCCATACATGTGAATACATCCAGGTAGAAACTCATATGGATGCTAATACCTATATGGGGTGTGCTCTTATACCAATGTAAATCATGGCGTACCCAGTAAGACAGGAGGCTGTATATCTATGCACAACCAAACCAAAACACTTTCCCAGAGTTGATAGCTTTCCACATAACCGTCATTCCCTTGTTTCTGGCTTGCAATTGATTAACTTAAAAATAAAACCACACAATTCTCCTAAAGACCATCTATGCCACAGATATAGTGGTTCATGGGGCATTTATTAGCCAGTTCCTCTCCCTTAGGATACAGCTTACAGCTTCTGCACAGTAGGGACCCCTCAGAGGATGGAGACATGATCACAAGGTCCAGTTCACAACAGAAAGTTTTAGGAACAAACAGTGGAGTAAGGGAGGAAGATAAGAACGAAGAAAAGAGCTGGCCTTATAATTTAGAGGGACGCAAGTGCTGGGAGTCAAGATCAAGAGATAAAAGGTCAGGTTGAATTGTCATCCTCCCAGAAATTGCTGTCCCTGGTTGGAGAAGCAAGGGCTAGAAGGAGAAAGAAAGGACAAGGAGAGAGGGAAATAGGCAACGCAAGTCAAAAGACAGCTATCAAAAGAGAGAGGGAGTGAAGGAAGGAAAGAAAAAGTGAAAGAAGGAAAGCCCAAAAAAATGAAGCAAGCGGAAGAAATTATAAAAGCATCTGCCACCATGTTGAGAAATGTGCATGCCAACTGTGGGACAGAAGGTCTCCTCGCTCACTGCCCAGGGAGGCCTCATGCAAGCCAGACTCCCCATGGGCACTTGGGTCTGCTGGCTCCCACCCTGCTGTCATGCCCCACATCTTCGGTAACAGGGACCAAGTGGCTGGCTTGTCACTTGGCTTCCTTGGTGAGAGAAAAGGCCAGCCCCTGGCAAGCCTCCCTACACCACTCACTGCAGCTCCCCAGCTCCCACCTTGGCTTTGGGGGCTACCACAGTGCCTCCCCTAGGATCCTCTCCCCCATAGCCCCGCCAGGGAGGCAGCGACATGGCAACTTACTGTATGGAAGTGTGCTGTGGCCAGGGCAGGGAGGAGGTACAAGGCATATATGGATGGGTGATGGCAGATGGGGACAGTGAACAGTGATCCAGGGCTGAGCATTAGCAAGGGACTTGCTGCCAAACCAATATCAGGACCAGCAGGAGATAAGCACTACTGAGGTGAAAGTCATGGTGGCCAATTCACACTAAAGCCTTGATTACTACCAGATACAGGCTAGGGTGTTCAAAGGAGGTGGTATGGAGTTGCGCCCCAAAACCCTCCTGCACCTTGCTGGTTCTGTGCCCAAAACTTGCCAGGGTTGGGTAAAACCTACAGCAACTCAACGCTTGTCCTGCAAACTTCTTCCATGCCCTCCCCCTGCTCCTGGCAGGGCCTTCCTAAAGCTCAGCACCCATCTCAGCACCCATCTCTCCTGGCCACTGTGCTTGTGGTGGACGAAACCCAGCCTCACAGTGACATCTAGCGAGGAGAGCCCTTGTGGCACCTGCGCTAGAAATGGCAGCCTGGCCTCCTCTCCCGCTGGCGTATGTTCCCCGGACTTCAGAAAACAGAGGCAAAGCAGGACATGTGGCCCTGGAGGAGAAGGCAGTCTGGCCCAGGAGGACTCATATGGTGAGCGTATGGGTGCCTGGTGCCCCGGCACCCCGAGAGAGTGGAGGTTCCCCAAGCACATGCCGGTGGATTTTCAGTGTTTTCTAAAAGAGTGTTTTCTACACTCTGCTGAGGAGAGTTGGATGGAAAGGGAGAGAAAGGAAGGTAAGAGAGGAGAGAGCCAGCAGTATAATTTAGAGGGACTCAACTGCTGGGAGTCAAGAACAAACAGCAAAAGTTCAGGTTGAACTGTCACCCTCCCATAGCCTCAGAAATTGAGGATCCTGGTTGGAGAACCAAGGGCTAAAAAGAGAGACAGCAGTCAAGGAAACGGAAAAAAACAAGGAAAGACAAAATACAGCTATTAGAGAGAGCGAGCAAAGGAAGAAAAGGAAAAAAAAGGAAGAGGAAAAATGACAAAAGCAGAGTGCAGGGAGAGAGGTCTGGTACCACGCTGATAAATGCAGCATGCCAGCCACAGGACCAAACATCTCCTTGATCTGGGCAAGCCTCACATGCTATTCTGTGTGGTTCTGAGCAATTCCGAAAAAAAATCCCACAAATTAGGAAACCACAAAGTGTGCATTGTGGCAATAAGCATCCAGTCCCCCTGCTGCTTGCAGCTAAATCCACGATGCTGCCTTGCTCTCAATTCCCACATCTCAGAAACAGCTGGGGAGGGGATCAGCTGATCTGACTCGCTCCTTTCCAACGCATGCTGGTGGCCTGGCTGTCCCCTGCCCTGCAACAACTTCATGATCCCGTCCCTTCTCCACTTCCCCATTTTTCCTACTGTCTCCAAATGGTTCCCTCCCAAGCCTGAAGGGACTAGGGAAGAGTAGGGGACACGACACACCTTTAGCCACTGAACCAGGGGACATGACACACCTTTAGAGCCATGGAAAGATCAGACTGGTGCCAGCACAGGATGGAGCTGCCAGGAGCTGCAGCAGCAGGCAATGCTGCCCCCAGCTCCACCAGCTATGCTCTGCACCAAGCAGCAGAGACATCCGATAACAAGGCCTGCCTAAGGCAGCAAAAGCCCATGACAGCCCCAGCCCATCTCCTGTCTGCCTCCAAACCCTTAACGGTTGGTGACAAGCATAACTTGCTGCATCCAGAGCCAGCTCTGGGGCTTGTAAACCTTTTAAGGCCCCTGGAGCAGAGAGGCTGGGAACAAAACACAGAGCCTTCCACCTCTTTGTCACTGCTTTGAAAGCAGCCATGTTCAACAACGACTGACATCCCCCAATTTCACATCTGCACAGCATGAGGATACTTAAGCTCTCAGCTCTAACACAGCCTCTTCTCTGTATATTTCCAAGCTCATTTACATGACAAATCATTATTTCCATTGTAATCAGGATAAAATACACCCTTCCTGGAAGAAACGAGACTTTATTTCATCAAAGGCCACAATATTTCCAGAACTGAGAACCATCACTGCCTTTTTACAAATCCCTCTAGTTAAAGAATGTTATACTCAGAATCTTGTCTCAAAATCCCTGTTTCAATTTCTGTCCATTTTCTGTGTATTCAGCAGGGGAATATTTTTAGGGGTGAATTTCTCAGATTCTAGCAGGGAATATCTATAGTTCTGACTAAAACACAAAAGAAAGCTAAGAAGAGCAAATCAAACAATGTAAGGGAGGAATAAAGAGTAAGTTGAAAGCCAAAGGTGAAACAAAAGAAGGTGGTCAAGTGTCAAGCCAGGGAGGCCAGTCTGCAGTTGAAAACGGAAAGACCGGTTCTAGAAGCACAAAAGGAAAAAGAAAAGATAGGCTGAAATCCAGAGGGAAGAAAAGAAAAAAACTAAGTCAACAGGTAACAGTCCAGCTGCTTGAAGCTGCTTTGAAAGGAAAACAAAGCTCCTGGTAAGCTTGGAGGCTCAGATGCTGGTAACTGAAGTGTAAGACTCATCAAGCCCCTCGCTAACTGTAAGCTTCCAAAGTTACAAGGGAAGATGTCCTGGAAGATTCTTCAAGAGCTTCCACCAAACACCTCGTAACTCCTGGAAGCTGTGCTGATCCAGCACTGCCAGTGACACAAAACCACAAAAATTAACAAGTCGGATCCCCAAAAAGCAACATATGGGCCCGAAGCTCATATTCATACTCATATTCAAAGTTACTGAAAGTTTTTCAATAACCCCCAGTGTGTACATATGGCAGTAGGTGTTGTCCATGCTATACTCACCTTCCTACAATGCATTCCATTCAGCCTGACAATCTATAAAGCAAACTTCTACTCACTCCAATCCCTGTATCAGTCCTGCCTTTGCCTCCTTCCTGTGTCTGCCACCTGTTATGCCCGTTCTCCAGCATTTAGCAGTTCGTAGTCCACAGCTCCCCTACATTTTGTTCACTCAGGCCCATCCCTGCTCCACCAAAGGATCTTTATCCTCTCTTCCCAGGTTTTTAGGGAAAAGGAAAAGCAACTACAGCGGGATACCTTTTGGCCTTCTACACTGGAGGAAACAGTGGCAGTAAGCTCCACCACTTTCTCCCAGAGCCAGTGCTGCAGGAATGAAGTAGGTGGGGAGGGCAGGAGGAAGACCCAGGAACCATCTCCATGGCCCACAGAAGTAAAAGTCAGTCACTCTGAGCCCTGGAATCCTTCTACTACTTCCTCCCCCTCCTGACATTTAAGGATAGCGGTGGGAAACAGAGAGGGCAATCATTCCTCTCCAGCTGCAGACCTGTTTGCCTGCTCCAATCTAGGAAGCATGCAAGAGCAGCAGATGCCCTTCTGAAGAGATTTTTCCCTTCGGGCAAAGATAGAAAGTATGAGGGCACTGGAAGTTCAGGCATTTTTGTGAGTCTGGGTGCAAAACCCCATTATTTCTGATCAGAAAAACCTTGTGACACCAACTCTGTATTATATGCAAAATATTACTAGCAAAGTGCTTTCTTCTAGTATTCTAAGCCCTGAAGAAGGACTTGTTTTTTTTCCAAATATAACATTTATGTTCTCAAAAATATTACCTCTTTCTACAAAGGGGGCTCCTACAGCTTCAGTAAAGCTACTGATGCTTGCTCTCTTCCCATTTGAGCCAAAAAACAGCAGGTGGAGAACAAGGATATGTTTTGGGCTGAGCTTCCACATTGCCATTCAGAAGATCTAGTCTGGGCATTCATCCTGTCTCAGCTACTTTGCGAGTTGCTTAATCTTTGTGCCTCTTTATCTCATCTGTATAGGAGGATAATAACGTTTATCTTCTTCAGGAGCAAAGTTCATTTCTTACTACAGCATCTAGTATGGTGGGAACCTGATTTAATCTTAACCTGTGCCAACATTATCTGCAGAAGCTGTGCAAGGCAGAGCCAGCTTCTTGGTGACCTGGAACAGGCTGAAAAGTGCATGGAAGATGTAGGTATCTGCACTGGCTTAAAAAAAAAACAAACTCACAATTAAAAAATCAGAATAAAAGACTTTCTGTCAGTCTAAAGTAACTAGACACTTATCCATGCAAGTGTATGAATCAAAGCATTGTCCAGCCCTTGTTCAAATTCAGTAGGCCAGAAAGTCCAATTGCTTTTCAAAGGCACGTCACACAGTTAAAGGACAAAGGTGCCTATGTACTTGAGGTACAGGGCAGGCAGTGATCCATGGTTCTTTGTATGAACAGTGACCACAATACAAACTGCTTCAAGTTGGCAAACAGCTAAATAGGAATGACAGCAGCTTTGAATACTGCTGTTCAAGAGAAAATACAGAATATGGGGTGTGGTGAAACTGGACAGCGTCTAAAGCAAAGCACATTCCATAATCCACACGTGAAGAAACATGCAGAGATGAAAATGTTATAAATCAGCTTGAAAATCGGTCTGATTCATTTTGGAAGAGAAAATACAGATATATGTGTCAGTGTGGACAATACCAAATGTTCAATTATCAGGATCCCATTTCCCAAAATCATAAGACTGTTTTTCAAAAAGCCCTAAACTAAATAAATGCTTGTGATTGTTGTCTTTTACATCGAATGCTGCCTGCGGCTTCTGTTTTCTAACATTCTTCACAATATTCCTTCAGACTGAGACTCCTACATCACCCCCTGAATCCAGAAGTTGCCACAGACAGCAGTATGATTAACCATGAATATCATTAACGTCTTTGTTAGCATGTAGTACAGAATAGTAAGGTGGAAGAGGCCAAATGTACAATAATCTCCGATATCTTCCAAAGCCTAGAATAATAGGGAGAAGAATAGTCACTCCAAGATGAACCAGAAACGTTATCAACATATTCAAACAGGGAAAATTTCCATTTTTCAATGCCATAAGAAATAAAGCAGAAAGTGAACTGATAATATTTACATATGGAAGTTACTTAAAACTTAAACTGATCTGTATGCTGGGTTATTTGTAATTGAAAAGCCAGCTAGCTCATGGGTACCCACTGAGGCATGAGATTTAAAGAAAGCTATAAAACATGAACATCAGCCGCAGAAAGCTTTCGAAGATAGCTTAACTCTCAGAAACAAAGACTTTCTCAATCTGAAATGCAGCGCCTGTGGTTTTTGCCATCCAAAGTTAGATTATTCAGGCTCTAAGGTAGCAATTTATTTGGATGTTATACATTTAAATGAACACCATTTGACATTCATTCTGTCCCCAACGCGCTTCAGAGAGCTAACTGCACTGATTTTGGAGGTATTACAAAGTGATGAAGTTTTCCTGGATGAAATTTTAATTTGAGCGGAGGCCTTAAAACAGTACAATGAAATACTGATTTTTTTTTACTGACACAGAGACAGAGTCTCCTAACATTAAATTTTTAATAGTACATACCAGTCTGGAAAAAGCTATTTGTAGGGTCTGCTCAACTGCTTTCAACAGTGATTCAGGTAAAAGAAAGTGATAGTTAAATGTGTATATTATGATGAAATAGGGAACATATCCTCACTGTGAGAGTGACAAATCCATGGAAGCTCCTGCAAAGAGAAATACAGCATTTATATGTTGCATTCAGCATAAAGCAGATTTATCAAACACAGGTTAGTCAACTTAATCTTAGGTCAACAGAGGATATTTTATGGTTTATGACACATAGGAGAGGAGATTATGTGATCCAAATGCATAAATTCTACATATATACAGGTTTAAAGGAACATATAATACACAAGCAAAATCCAGTTCATAGCAAGAGATGATCGTACATTCTTAATATAAGTCAATAAACTGATCTTGTTTAGCACTGCAGGGAAAAAATGTAAGCACAGTTCTCTATAAAAGTCAAAGAGCACGGGAAGAATCTGCACCTGTGTCTGCAGGCGTATGACAGGTATTAGTTGTACCAAAGTCACCCGGACAGAGACATGACAGACGCTATTATCACCGTGTCTGCCAAGACGAAGCACAGCTGAAGCCAGAACACAGTTAGGAGAAACATTAATGATCATGCCCCGAGAAAAGCTGCCAGATCCTGTTAAAAGGAGCTGAAGAAATACAATGTATTAATAATAGGTACGTGATTTCACAAAGTGTCAAAAAATCCACGGCCATGTTGGACCATAATCTTTGGTAACAGATCCAAACCTGGGGAACGTGTCACACCACGAAGCATGCATCCATTTAACTTCTTGGTGCACTAACTAGCTCCAAGAGCCTGACCAGACTCTGAGGCAGGAGACTGTGAATGCAGCTAAGAGATGCCTTGCCTTCCCTCTTCAGCAAAGTGACCCCCGTGCACTCATTAAATTTTATTCTGCAGGTAATTGCTGACTAAAACCATAGCGAGTCTGCACTCAACCTTGCTGGTCAAAGGAGGTGTTGCCTGTATTACGGTTTCTTGCTACTGAAGGTATTTAATAAGAAGGGAGTCAGATTTTCTGAGACCTACATAATTGAGAGCTTTATTAATTGATGCAACAGAAATAGAAATAGCATAGTATTGGTAATGGTTTACTTGTGAGGTAGAAAAGGGCATATATTTTCCATCAACAGGATAATAAATCAGTGCAGCTTGTACCATGCTAATTTGTTAAACATGTTTTGTCGTGTTAGTAACAAAGATGTTTTTGTATCAGGTGCCTTCATAAGGCATTTATGAGGTTACACCGTTCTGACACTAAGCATGTGTAACAATGTATTAGGTGATCCTAATAAAGTTAAGTTATGCAAATGTAGTGTTAACCAGCAGAATAAGCTATCTTGAATATACTATGCAATATGTAACCATGAAGAGCTTACAAGAACCTGTGAATTGTATTTTAGGGGCTAAAAGAGAGCGTTTGACTGATGAGGTATTTTTGGAAACGCCTTCCCCATGGTAAGATCACTGGCAGCTATCATTTATCTCTCTCTGACCAAGATAAAGATAATCTGAGTATATAAGCAATAACTAATCTTCTGCTGACTAGAATGCTCTCTAGTGCTCTCTTCAATTTCAGCAATAGGCTATTAACTCATTGCTTGTTCAGCTTCTCCTTTGCAAAACTACAACTACCTCTTTGTAACTGGAGGGACAAACCTGGCAGGGAACTAAGAGCTGAGCAAGCTCTATCTTCCACTAGCTCCTAACAGAAAACAAGAAAATGAAGAAGTGCTCTGCATTACACACCCAGTGACTGTCCCTCTGAATCAATCAAAAAATGGTCCTCATTACTGTAAAAGGAAAATTAAGAGTGAGAAGCGACATGCTGAACAAGCACTAAATGGTTAATGCCCCCCAGCCCTGAAGCCTGGAATGAGTACCAAACAGGTCTTGTCCAGAAAAATGTATTAGCACCATCGCACCGGCAGATACCGACACAGGATGCCAGGATCCATGCAGGGAGGGATTCAGAAGAGAATGAACAATAAAAAGGCAGGCATTGACATCTGCAGAGGCTGGAAAACAATTTCTGGAGAATTAATGTCTTTTAATGAACCAAGGTTTAACTGTTATCCATCCCCACTAGAGATCATTACTACGAGAAACAATGAGAGCCGCTTGTACCACTTTCTCCCTGCAGGACATGTCTGAGGGAGAATAAACCTCTCCTCCTCCAGCATCAGCTTGTTACTGCCAGCACTGGCTATAATTGAATAAGCTTTATTCAGATGATAGCTAAATTTAGCAGATATTAGCATCAAGTCTCTAGAGGGGCAAAAACGGGGGAGGAAAGCTTTAAATAAATAGACTAAAGTAATACTGAATAATGGATGTAATTTATGGCGGAGTGAACCTCTGTGCCTGAGGAGCCTAGCATAGAGTTACACCTGGGTTTTGGGGCCTTGCCAAGACAAAACATGACACCGCTGTTGGCCATTCCCTTTCTGCCCGGCCTATATTTATTATTATCCCTGTGATGGCAGGGGCTGCTCAGAGCCCTGATCCCACTGCAGTGGCTCCATGAAGGTGTAACACAGAGGGCCTGCGGGCCAGCTGCCGGACCACACACTGCAGAGGCGGGAGAGAGGGCCGATAAGCAAGGGCCAGCACGAAGAACCCGGCGCACCCCACTGTGGCCCACCTGAGCCCAAGACGGCTCTGAGGTAATCTCCACACAACATGGCGCCACAACATGGCGCCCACAGCCCTTCTCGCCCAACGCTCGCCGCAAGTCCTTCTGCGCATGCGCGCCAGGCCTCGCCCGGGGGCGGAAGTGTGGCACTGCGGAGACGGACGTGGCGTCACACGCGGGCGGAAGTGTGGCGCCGAGCCGGAAGTTGGCCGCCGGCGGGGGTTGTGCGGTCATGTCGGCCTCCCTGTTGCGGCGCGGCCTGGAGCTGCTGGAGGCGCCGGGTGGGCCCTTGGGGACCGGGGGATGTGGGGGCGGGGAGGCTGTTATTCCTGGCGTACGGCTTGAGTAATCCCGTCCCTCTTCCCGCTGCAGGCCGGCTAAAGGCCCCGCCGGGACTCCAGCGGGGGCGGGACGGCCCCAGGGCGGCGGGAGCTGCGAGGCGGAGGAAGAGGGCGCCGGAGCCCGGCAGGAACAAGGCCACGGTCAAGGGCAGAGTCGTGAAGTCGGCGATAGGTGAGTCCCGGCCCGGCTCCGGGGAGGGCGGGGGGAAGCAGCTTTGCCGCGCTCCGCAGCCCTCGCGCCGGGTCCCCTCGTGGTGTCCCACAGCCCCCTCCCGGTCGCTTGTGTCCATCCCTTCCCGTCCTCCTGGGTGCCCTTCTGGTGTCCCTCACTTAAACACAGCCTGATCTGTGGAAGCACCCCTATCCCTGACACCCTGTAGCGGTGTCTCTTTCTCCCGGGGCCTTGCCCGGATGAGCATCTGATGTGTTTTGTCCCGCTTTGCTCTGACCTAGAGGAGTATCACAAGAAGAAGGCTGTGAATCACTTGAGAGCAAACCTGCAGTACATGTTGAAGGGACGATTTGTTGCAAACAAAGCCATCACAGAACAAGTAAGACTGTCACTTCTTTGTTTGGGCGTCTGCTTCTGCTGAGGAACACAGGTGAATGGGAATCATCCCTAGGTCTTCCAGCTGTGCAAAGGAGTCAAGTCAAGTTTCTGTCTGGAAGTGGCCTTGAGAAATTTCTTTGTGCACTGGCAAAGCAACTTACTAAGCTTGAAACTCTTGTTGATACATTGTCCCCTACGATGTTCCCTGATACTAGTTAAAATCTACTGACAACAGTTGGCTTTTCTTAATTTCTAAAGACATTTCATAGCTTCAGCTGGCAAAGAAGTCCTGGTTCAGACCTTCTCCTTACTGTTGATTGATTTGTCTTTCTCTGTAGCTGGAGGCTGTTTAGCAAGGAACCAGATGTGGTGCTGGCTCATATAATAGGAATTTCATAGCATCTTGAATGATGTTTCTCATAACCTGAGAATTTAACCAGTCGTCTTCCCCAAAAGGTAGTCCCATGCTGGGATTTGAAGAGAATAGCTGACACTGCCAGAACCTTGGGCTATTTTTATGAGATATGGGCTTTTAACTTACATAAACAAACCAAGCGGTTTAGGTCAATGTTTCTCAGGGTGGAGGTTGTGAAAGGAGGTGATGGTGTATTAGAAAATGCTGAGGGAATTCCACCAACTTGTTGAGTTTTCAGGTTGTCTTGTGGAGAAACAGGATGAAAGAAGGTCCCAGTTTCAGAAATGTCTGAATCGAAATCGGTGTTTCTATCTCTGTGACAGTTACCAGAGAGTGGTTTTCCTATTTGGCTCCAAATAGTAGGTTGGTTTGCTGTTGTCCCAGTGACCTGCTTTGGTTAACATCAGTGGTTGCCTCTCACTTTTCTTTGGAGGCATTCCAGGATATAGCAGGGGACCAGCAGAATAGCTGGGATGCTGCAGGTAGGCTTGAAAATCACCGTTTTGTGGTTTGGTCTGGATAACAATGTTGTTTTTTCCTTTTTTTTATTGTCTGAAGGTTCTTGCTCAGAACAGAGGCAGGAAGTCCAAAGATCAGCCTCCAAAGAAGGCGGCAAAGAAGAAACCTGAGGGCACTGTCTTTACTGAGGAAGATTTCCGTAAATTTGAGAGAGAATACTTTGGGAGACCGTAAACAACATGACAGGGATTCTTGCAGGTCCAGTCTTTCTACAGCTGAGTGTTAAGCATGCAGGACTGGCCGTTTCCTCAGTGTGTTTGAGGTGGGACATCAGAGGTGTGCCTCTGTCAGCAAGTGCTTTCATGTCACGCTTGCAGAGAAACTCTGCATCTGTGCAGAACTTGTTACTGGCCAGCTACAGCCATGGAGATTCTCTTGGCTCTGACATGTGTGGTCCTTATAATCTCCAGCCAGCGTGTCTTGCATTCTTAATATAGAAGGGTGGACCAAGCCAGATATAAATCTTGTTCCCCTTCCTCAGGATGTAAGGCTTCTGCTACCTGTGTTATTTGGCAGGGAGCATTTAAAGTACTGTCTCTGAATGGAGAAATGTTTTGGACCAGCAGTAATAAATCATCGGAAGGGAAGGATGCTTTGAAAAGACTGTTAAACCTGAGTGGCCTTGCAGTTTCTGTTCTTATTACAGCCTCTGTCAGGTTTTTCAGTCATTGCAAAAACTTTGTATATGTCGTTTGATTAAATAGTTGTTGCAAACACTGCCTATCTTTGCCTTTGTAATAGTGATTGTTATGACAGGCTATGACTGATGAAGACAAACCGTGTCACTGTTCTGATCCAAGCATCCCTCTCTTTAGCATGACTCAGTTATGTGAATGGCCTCTCTGATTCATGTTGACACATGTATTTAATCTGACATGCTCAGGCCTTCAAAGAGTGCAGGTTGGAATGGAGACGACTCCTCTGTTTTGCCTACTCACGGTCTCCCCTCTCCAAGGAAGAGGCCTGACATGGAGAAAGTTGTCCTTTGGATGCTTACGCCTGAGCCTCCCACTGAGGGAGTGGTGTTCAGCCACACCAGGAGGGCACCGCTGCTGGGTGCTGCCAGCTCCTGTAGCCAGGAGGGGTTGTGACCCAGAGGTTAGCCTCGGCGTGAAGTTAAAATCTGAGACAGAGGTTGTGGTGCTGGGTTGAAGGGAAATTTTTTTCTATTAGACTACTGCTGCAACAAATAGAAGGTCCAGCAGGTGGGAGTGTTGTTCCAGACACTCTTCCTTGCTAAATCACTGTAAATGTGCTTCTGGGAAGCTCCTGCCACTGCACTTTCCTGCCCCTTACCTAAGAAAATAAGAAGTGTGTTCCCTTTGGGAAAAAAAGAGGTAAGGAGAAGGACTAATGCCAAGCTTTGGTTAGACTCAGGAGTTGATTACAAGGGGCTTGGCTGACTTGAGTAGCAGCTGCTTAGATGTCAGCACTGGAGAGAATTTGGTATCCTTTCCTTGCCCTCTGGTTATAATTCCTGGTGCCGTCCTCTTAAGTCTGCACCTCTGTTGTGTTCTTTCCCTCTTGTCTGCGTGGGAGGGAAAGTCACCCGATGTATGAGGTCCAGACAGGGGAAATAGTGAACATACTGAAGTGCGTGTACTTGAATTGTGTAATAGCACCTGGGAGGGTATTTCTTGTAATAGGATCAAGTTCAACTATCTACAGCCAAAAGTGGTAAATATAGAACAGTTCAAAGACCGATTCCCTTCTTTTTCAGTTTGTTCTTGCTCCCAAAGTTAAAAAAAGACAGTTAAAAAAAGATGTGTAAAAAAAAAAAAAAAAAGAGAATGACTGTTTGCTTCTTAAAAGAATGTAAATACTATTGTTTGAAAAGTAGTTGAGCAAAATGTGTATGCAGCACATGTCTCCCTAAAACCTCTGCGCCTGCTGCAGTGTGTGTGAGCTGGTCTAATACGTGTAGCTCTGTGTGGAGCTGTGACGGAGACCATTAAGTCTGAAAAAACTGGCTATGCCACAACTTGACTTTTGAAAGGGGTGGATTTCTGGATTGCTATTTTGTTTCATGCCCTCATCTTCAGTATTTAGCAGTTCCTTTGACCTTATAGAGGTCCTTCATGTCACCCCCTGTGCTTCCTTTACCAGTTCCTCCTACGCACCCTTGTTTCTTGTGGTTGTTCAGCTCCTGGGCCCTTCTTCTGCAGGCTGAGGAAAGCAAATCCTCATCCTTTGTTGCTCCAGAAAGGAGCACTAGGGTAATGTGGTTCACTCCCTTTGTACAAAACCCAGCTTGTTTGCTTGCAAATGTAAGCAAACAGGAAAGCTGCTCTTTCAAAGTTAATGAGGAACTTTAAAGTTGGGCCCAGAGCAGTTTTCCCCAAGGATAACACCCTCCCGATCTATGGAGTTTTAAAGTTGGATGGGAGCTCTCATTACTGGCTGGAAAGACTATTAGGGCCAACACAAGTAATCAGCATACTTCTTGTGACTATATGCAATGAGGTGTTGTATTGTTGAAGAGAGTAAAGGTACCTGACAGACTGGATTTTGCCATCTGAAATCAAACTTCATTGTACAGCCAACAATATCCTTAAATAAATGAAACTTCATCTTGGGGGAGGAAAGAAAACCAAGCAGAAGTGAACGGGTGGCTCTAGATAAACCATCTTCTGCAAGGGCAAAGATCTGATATGTTCTAGCCTTGATTTTCCACCTCTCTAGCAGAGCTGGAGCTCCCAGGCAAGAACAGCAGTGCCACCTGCACACTGGGTAGATGAGGACAGAAGGTGGCCCCTGAGGGGAATGTCTTCAAGCTAGAGGGGGGAATAGGTACCAGCCTGCTGCATGTCCCTGGTGGTAAGCTAAAGCTAAGCATCTTCTTACACTCCCAACTGCCTATGTTATGGTCTAGTCACGCCTAGAGCGTGCCAGCTCCTTGGCTGTGCTGGGACCCGGGGAGATGGCTGTCTTAGAGCAACTTGTGCCATCTCTCTGTTCCTTGCAGCCAGACTTTGCTGCCCCACGAAAGAGAGAAGAGGGGGTCAGGGAAGGAGCAGCTGCCATAGCTGCTTTTTCTACTCGGCCTCTGGCCTCCGGTTCCCATGCTGGAAGCTAACACGCTGCAGCCCGCAACCCTTGGACCTGCCGGATGGCATTTCTCTCCTGCGCAGCTGCGAGCGGCGGTGCAGGGAGGCGTCCCGCTGCTGCGGGGCGAGGGCCGCGTGCTGGCTGAGCTCATCGGGCTGCTGGCTCTCTTCCCAGCTCTGCGACACCAGCTGAGCATCCTGCAGCAGAAAATAGAGATAGCTGAGCTAGGGAAGAAGGAGGGTGCCATCTTGCAGTGCATCCCCACCCACATGCAGCAGGGAGTCGGAATGGAAGGCAGCAGCAGCAGCTTTAATATAAATGCAAATAAAAGCTCTGGAGCGTTATTAATGTGGTAGAACCTTTCCAGGGAAACGGTTTAGAGGAGGCAGAATAGTTCCCAGATGCTCAGTGTTGAGCTAGCTTATTGTGAATAAGGTTCATCAAGCCGGTTAATGGCCGATTGCTCCGTTATGTGAATGGAAAGCACACAGGAAAATTTGTTTGGATGGGTACAAGCTAATGTTAGCCGATACAGCCTCTGCTGTATCAGCAAGTCTTTACTTCTTTAGTGTAGAAAGCAACAACAGCTAATATCAGCGTTATATGTGTATTGGGAGGGGGGAGGACTGCAAATGTAAACCAAGAAAACGTGTTTGCTCAGGACACTAACCAACTTCTTGCCTCTGAAATGACATAGCAGTAACAAACCTGGCTGCAAATGAACAAAGACAGACTGTAAAACTTGCTCAGGCGAACAAGACTTGAAATGCTGAAAACCAATGCTGTGGGGGAAAACCAAGGGAGGAGGGTCCTAAAAACCTTTGGGAATCTCAGTTCTCTGGTTTCTTTTTCATGACTGACTTCCATTTCAGTCTTGCTGATGACCAACACAGCATCAGCACCTACAACACCGACGGGCTCCTGAACACCTTGGGTAAGGGACTGGTTATTGTAGGAAGGGTGCACAGCAGCAGCGCCCTGAATAACTCACAAAAGAGAAGTTACAGCAAAAGGAAGTTTCTCATTTTGAGACAAGAAGACCATCAATTCAATTAAAAAGAGGAGTGTAAAAGCAACCAGGCTGCCTAATGCCTGCTTACAGCTCAAAATGTGGAACCCAGCCAAGCCAGGCTGAAGGGTTAGTAGGTTTGAGATGGATTAAAGGTTTGCATGTCTATCCATAGTTACATTAAATAGGATTAACAGTGCCAACCACTAACTGGTGGGGGCAGGGGAAATAAAAAGCATGAAGGTTGCTCTGCAGCTGTCTACAGGGTTACATGCACCTTTTTCTGAACGAATTAGCTGTTGGCAGGGCTAACCAGTAATCTAGCCAAGCTGGTCTGTCCTGAGCTGCACCGTTTGCGTGCCAGCAAGTTCATTTGTCTCCTTTAATGGGAGGCAAAGACTAGGTCTCTTTCTCCAACTGTCCACACGCTGCAATGGAGATGCAGAGGAGTTACAGAACTAGGAGATTCTCTGCCCTATATAAATTAAGCTGACGCGTCTGATGCGCTTGGAACTCGCTCCCTGCCATTTTTTACAAGGGTGTGTACGTGTAAAAGAGAGGAAAAGAGCAGCTGAAGGAGAAATGAGAGGCGGCTAGCCATTACTTGGAGAACATGCACCTATGTAATAGGGAAATTGGAGCTTGTGGGTAGAGCTAGCTTCATTCGGTGGCTTGTGACACTGCATGAGTGCACTGAAAATAATGCAAAGACAGCATACCTGGGATACCTGAGCAGCCAAAATGGTATTGCCTAGTTGGGGGACCAAAATCCTCTGTTAATTCACAAGGCCCAACTAAACAGCCTGAAGTATTTCAATGTGAAATTCAGCAAAGATGAGCATTTTTGGCCCAGCAAGGGATGCTCATGGTAAGACCCCAAGACTCTTTGCACTGGAAACGAAGTGCAACAGGAGTGCATTTGTTGGGCTGCTCGGCAAGGCTGGGAATACATCAGGAGGACGGAGGAAGGTACGTTGTCTCCAGAAGCTACTTGAACTGTATTCAGAAAAAAATCAGTATACACAAGATGGAAATTATGCGTATAGGAAGGACAATATAGATCCTGTTGTTTCTGAAGGCCTAAGCCTATGGAAAGATAAAGAAAACTGGTGTTATTCTGAACAAAAATTTATAGAGCTCCCACCCCAAAAAAGGGCTTTCTGAATTAGAAACAGGTTTAGTAAGTGGAGAAGAAGGGTGGCTACACAGCAGTGAGGGTTGAGAAAGCAAGGGACATCTCAAAACAGAGAAAGCATATGGATATGCCAAGAACAGAAGACGAACCATACCTAAAAGAAAGGTGAGGCAATACTTAACGAGGCTGTGGGAAACGCAGGCGAGACAAGGAGTGTATTTTTTTCAAGAGGCACGTGACTCCTCTCTGGAGAGGACATGGCTTTGGGGCCGGGGGAGAGGGGGCTGTGACCGGACTATCACTGTGTGAAATCATTTCGATCAGAATAACCCACATTTTCTTTCTACCAGTCCAGCTCAGCAGCGCTGAGGGAGCATTCATCTCCCAAAGGACAGCCTGTCCTTGCAGCTATTTCTGGGCTTTCTGCCAGGGCAACAGCTATTTGGAAGATTTTATCATCATTCTTTCTTCATTCTCCAAAGCTGCAGCTGGGGATTTATTTTTGTAAGTGCGCTGCAAACGTGCATCTGGTTCTCCACACAAGCATGTGTGAAGAAGTTGTCGGCGTTGGTGGTTTCCTCTTTTCGTTTGCGAAGAGAAGTGCAAGCACCTGGGTCTCTCTAAAGGCAGGGCGAAGGGGCAGGTAGTTATAAATATCGTGATAACAGCAGAAACAAGCTCGTGAGAAGAGGCCGTATGTTGTCAGAGCAGCTTTGCGAGCAGTGAACCGCCGGGGGTTGTTTGGTTGTGTATGGGAATATTGGACTCTGGTTTACCACGTAGTACAAAATCAGCTAAGGGATTGGCAGCCTGAGGGTCATGCACGCTGTGCGTGTGAAGCCCACTTCACTGCCCTTAATTCAGAGGAAAATAACCAAGACGACAGAAATCCCATCAGCCATGCCAACTGCAGATTCAAATAGCTTTTATATACCATATGTTTTATAGATCGGCGGAATTCTGCTGTTTCCATGTATGTAGAAGAACTGGGCTGCTCCAGGGGTAGGTAAAGCCTGCATTTCATGCACTGCAATCTATTTCTGGACACGGTATCATGCAAGCCACAAGGATTTGATTGAAGCTCATTTGTTTTGAGAGGCTGTGAGAAAAAAGATGACGGCTCCTGCAGTTTGCAAAATGTAAAATCAGTCACCAGGCAGGAGGCTATCAGACTCTTTCTCCCATGGGCTGGGGTTTGTAATGTGACGGTGTCCTCGGTGTTCCTGCAGCAGGCTGGACAAGCTGCTGGGCGGCGGAGCCAAGTGGCGTGATGCTGGCTGTGCCTAAGACAAGCCTGGAGGAAAAGGCTAAATGAAAAACACAGAGGAAGAGTCAGCCCTAATCTCTAGCCAGTGTAAAATCTTAAATAAGTTACTAAGTATGGAAACACGGCGTCATTTCAGCAGGCGTTGCATAAGGTTGCCATATTGGCTGCCTCTGCAAAGCTGCAAGCTCAGAGCCTCAGCAAACAGTAACGACGCCAACCTCTCTTTAAGGGCAGGTTTCTGGTTCTCCTGCAAGGAGTCCTATAAAACACACACGGATACAGGGCAGAGAGCAAAGCAGCACGGGTGCGTCATGCATTCCTTGTCTCCTGTTCCAGCTCTGATCTTCCTTCCCAGGAGTGAGTGTAATTTGGTAAATTGGAGCTACATACTCTCTGGAGGGCTGTAGAAACCAGAATCATGTATTTACTGGCCAGCACAGACACTGCCTCATCTGCCTGCAAAACATGGTCTCAAAGAAAATTATTTTAGTCAGGGGTGGCTCACAGATGGCCCTGCCATGGGGTGGGATGGGGGATAAATGTGCTGACAATCTTTCCAGACCTAGGGTGAGCTAAGGGCTGCAAAATACACCCGCTGCCCCCGCAGCCCAGGCTGCTGCCAGGTTTAAGCAGAAGTTGCAATGGCTCTAAGGGAAGCAGAGGTGGTTGCCTCGTGTTTGGAAAGGGGGATCAGTCTGGGGAGGAGAGGAGGGGGTTGCCCTGCACAGAGAAGCCACTTGCTTGTACACTCATATCGGGTACCATGTTTTCTGTGGCTCAGCTGAGACCAAGAACATTAAGAGTCACCTCAGGTGCAGATTTGACCCATCAAGGGCAACTTGGTCCTGCTCTTTGGGCTTTCCTGCCTCTAATTATCCCTGTCCCCAGCCTCGCAGGTCCAGCTGATCTGAAAGAAACCTATTAGGTTGCTTTACCTCCCAAAACAGAACAGTCCCTCGTCCCTGCATGCGGTCACCAGTAAGCTCTGGAGAACAAAGCAGCACTTAAAGCAGGACCTCGATGTGCTTGCCAATTTGCAGCGCTTCACATTTGTGTAGTGCACAGTGGTCAGAGCGCTTGCCAGGGAGGTGAGAGATGGGCAGATGCTCCCTTAAGGTTGAGGAGTCCAGGCTGAGACTACTCAAACAACAGGGAACTCGCTGTCTCATGAAACCCAAAGTGAGGGTCTTAGTTTACCCACACCACTTTCAATGTGGCATGAGCCCTAACTCCTGACAGGGAGTCTTTTCGCTGTAATTTAAATACCATCCATGTCACCCAGGCACCAGCTGTAAGCACAGACAGGTCAAGTTGCCACCGAGGGCCCGGCCCACTCAGCCCTTGCCGCCGGCAGGCAGCTGCCAGCAGTTACCTACTTCATCTGCCAGCCTTCACGCAGCAGGTCCCAGAGCGCACGGCTGTCATCCCGTGCCACACATCAGCTAATGGCTTGGGCAACGAATAGGGCTGGAGGACTGCAGCCCTAACTTGAGGACATAAGGAGCTTAAGTGGCAGAAACCAGGACCCCCACAAGGCTGCAACTGGACAAACAATTTTCTATTTTAAATAACATTAGGGACCTTTCCCCTCCCTGCTCCAGCGCTGGCTGGAGCCCAGCGCTGGCAAAGGCCGGTCCTGAAGCCACTGCCCCGCCTGTGCGCGCCAGCCAGGCTGGGACGTGCGGGTGCCTGAGCTGGGCAGCTTACTGGGTCGTGTCAGTGCAAGTGAGAAGAAATCTTAACTCCTCCGGGAAGATTGTGCACGTCCACATGCCAAAGCTGACTCCAGCAGGCCAAGCAGGGATTAGGTGCTGCTAAATCTGGGTGTCAGTGGCCAAAAAAAAAAAAAAGTCACACACAAAATGATTAAAAATGGCACGTCCCAAGTCCTGAAGCTTCTATTAGCAGAGTATGGCCACAGTGGATGTGGAACTGACGTTCAGAACCTCACAGAACTAGAACCAACCACAAAAAAAATTTCCTTGCATTGAGCGGCTAGACTATAAACTTACCCACTAATAGAGGGGCACTAATTAATATCTACAGGCAGAAACCACCCTGCTACACAGGCTCCTGCCTGTCATCTTTGTGTTCAAGTTCTCTGCAGCGTGTAATAGACAGACACCATCACAGCAGGGCTGGGTTTTTCTTTCCCCGTTGCATCTTTTCTGTTGCCACGCTCCGGCACCAGATCGTTAACTCGCTTACCACAGCCCCGCTGAGGAACGCTAGCCCCAGGAGCCGGGCTGCAGCTCCCTGTCAACAACCCCCAGCCCTATCCCCAGCACACAATCACTGCTCCAGCACACCAGCACCTTCACCTCACCGGCTGCACGGCTGCCTCGACCGGAGCCGAACGAGTTTTATGAACCAACTCATCTGTTCCCTCAGTAGAAGTCAAATTTATGTTTACACCCTAAAATTTGACTCTTCAGCAGCTGTCTGAAGAAGCCTCCAGGTTTTTCACACTTCAGTACACAAACATCTTCCATCCTTAAGAGCACCAAGAGTAACCCCAAGCATTTGCCAGGCCGCACATCTCCTCGTGTTTTGGACATGTTTGGGGACTCACCGGGAGATGAGAAACCAGAAGTGCCTGTTCAACACTGCCATGACTTGCTCTGGACTTGCCTCCCAGCAAGCTGCACATTGCTTAGAACTGACATTCACAACAGAATTTTTTTTATGTTTGTACCCCAGACCATTCACCTCCTTTAGAAAGCACATCCCGGTCTGAAAACAAAACCCTCCCACCATATAGCCTTTACTGACCTTCTGCATCTTCTTCCATAGACTCTCCAAATCAAATTCTTCCAAGGGGATTATGCCTTTGCTACTGAAAAGCTTGGGGCACCTCAGTGTGATCCCCCTCACATTAGTGTATGTATTTATTACCAAATATATGTATATTGTAGCAGGCAACAAGCCACTCATGTCACTGTATTAATTGAACAGACTGAAAGCACTTTTCACTGCAGCCATTGCCCCACGCTGTATGACACCACCTTCTCCCTCTAAACCGAACAGCTCACGGTGCTTGTATTTTCACCTAGGGGTGGTGCCCGTTATGCTTGTTTTACAGGTACCCAGTTATCACACACCAGAATTGTAAGTTTACTATAAAATAATTTATTAGACAGCAATACACAGCTTAAGCAGCAAGCTTATATACATGCACATGAAAACTGCTGACTACCCTACTCGGGGACTCTAGCTCTTTTGCCCTTGGCCTTGCGGACCTCTTCAATCAGATCTTTTAAGTACTGAATTTCCTTACTGAGGGAATCTGCTTTCTCCTTCAGGGCCTGATTCTTCTGCTCCAACTCTCTGCACTCCCCAGACAGCGCCTCCTGTTCTGCCCTCTTCTTCTGCCTGTAACGTGTGGCAGCCGTCTTATTCTGCTCCATCTTTTTCAATTTCTTATCCATTTTCTTTTCTCCTTTCATCTTTGCTGACACTACCTTCTCTGCAGGGTGATCGTATGGTTTGGACCGCACAGAGCCACAGCCGGCATCTGTAGGGAACTGGTTATCATTGGGGGATCCAACTGAATTGGTAGGACTATGTTGGGGTGTTCCCAGGTAGGAGTCTGGGCTCATGCATATTCCACTATCATCGGAATGGTTCTCCTCCTCTTTCTCGGACTTGGTGATCACTACCACAAAGGTGGGGCCCTCCTGTTTTCTTTCTCCTTCCAGGACATCCACTTCACTGCCTAGTTCTAAACTAAATGAATGGTCTGGAGTGGAAGTCAGAGACCCTGGGGAGAGGGGAAAAGACCAAAGGGAAGCCAATGGGACCATTGGATCTGCTCCAATTGGAGATTCAGGGAGATGGGTGATTAGGTCAGTTATCAGTGGAGGTTCTTTGTTGTGAAATTCCTGGATGGTAGGGTTAAATAGGAGATCACACGTGTCTTCCAACGTGGCCATCAGCTCGTCTGGTGAGACGGTGGCTTCCAGATGTTCCATACCTAACAGGGCATCAAAATCAAATTCCTTCAGATCCATCTTCTCCACCATCCACTCCATGCCAGAGAAGGCATCCTCTGCACAGTAAGAAAAAGAAATGATCACTTCAGTAAATCAGCAACCAATGCAACTCAAGCTTCTTAAAACAATCTAGAACTCATCTTTTAACATCTTCCCTCTCTATCAGTATAAAAAAAGCCAACCACCAAAAAAATCCTCTGCCATTTAGCTGCAGAAGACTGCAGGGTACAATGTATGCCGTCAGCTGTTCCGACATTCCATCCCTCTTACTCCAACACCAGAAGAATTCAGGGTGATTTGAAACATACAGCCATGCTTGTTTCTTGTGACCTCTGCCAGGGAGTAGTACCATAACAGCTGCTATGTTATTAGAAGGACAACAGAAGTGTCACTTTTCCATATGCCAGTCCAGTAACCAGCAATTCTGTATTGTGTAAGCAGTGTAGTACACACACTTTCCAAGCAGAGGTATGCATGTGAGGTTGCCTTCGCATTTATGAAAACCTAGCAATTTAATTTTTTAATCAGAATGTTACTAAATATATTATGTGCCATTGTAATTGATGTACTTTACGCAAATAAATGATACCTTACCCTGGCTGCTATCTATGGTGTTGCCTAAACTGTCCACAGCAAGCCAATTGGAGGAGACTGCCTTAGCCTTGTCGCTGGAGAACCCATGCGAACTGAGGGGCTCGGCCACCTCCAGGTAGTCATCTAGGAGTCCCAGACTTTCCTCAGCCACCGAACACGGCTGGCTGAAGGGGGATAATGAATCCCCCAACAGCATCTCGTTGTTCAAGAGGCTCATCTTCATCGGTTTTTAATGCTTTGATGTCGAAGGATGTAGACAAGTAGAGGGTCTTTTTGTCGACTACAGCAATGCTGCTGTGCGGTGCCTTGAAAAACCTGCAAATAAAACTTTGATTCATCAGTACTTGTACAACCAGCATAGCAGCTTTTTAAAAGCAATGCCCCTTCAGGAAGTATGGTGGTACTCTATGGACTTGTGTGACTTCCCCATTTTCGGGACTGCTGTTTGCCTGCAACGTAACATCTTCACACTTTTAGTTTCTCACTAAAGGCTCGCCAGAGCCAGCACAGGCTCCAGCTGCGAGTCTCCCACCGAGGGCCGCCCGGCTTCCTCATGCCCAAATACGGGCACAGCTCCTGCCGGCCCCACCCACCCGCTGCCGTGACTCACGCCCACGCCAGCAGCCGCAGCCATTTCGTGATCCTGCCGCGTCCCTCTCCCCACCCCGGCAGCAGCCGCCATTTTGTATCTTGCCACGTTTCCACCGGAGCTCCAGCACCGGGCGCCCAGGTTTGACAGGGCTGAGTCCTGCTAAGCACCGAAGATGCAGCGCTGGAGAGGAGGTGGAAAAGGACAACGGACCTGCCTGAAATAACCCTACTTACAACACAGGGCGTTTGTGTGAGAAGCCGAATCGAGTGTCACACACACCGCCTTTTACTCGAGTTTCCAGAGGGTTATGAAACCCCTCTAGAAAATCAGGGCAGACTTAACGCTACAGTATTAAAGGATTACAGTACTGCTACCAGCTTATGAACAGCCCCTGGTTATCTACTCATGACGATATATCAAGTGGTACTTATAGCCTCAGAACCCCGATACCTCCAATGCCCCACCTCCCCCCAGTTAGGCAGCATTCCCCCACGCGGGGTAAAGAAATCCTCCGTAGGAGGGTACTGCTCTTACTCCCACGAAAACCCCATGACATGAAAAAATCCCGAACTTTTGGGAATCGAGTTTTCTTGAATGATAGAAAACACAGGAATTTCTCGTTTTTTTCTTCTGAAATGGCATTTCCTGCCATTTCTGACACCCGCCACCCCCAGGGAGGTTGAGGCCACAGAAGGATACCCCCTCCCCCCCATCTTATTACTCAGATACTTTTTTGCCCTGAGATACCATCCACTACCATACGGGTGATAAACTCGCCCCCGAAGCCCACTTAAAGGGGAGAAGAGGACGCCTAGCAACACAGGAGAGGGAATACCCGTCCCTCGCACACAATACTCACGCCATGGTTGCAGATGCCGGGGATGTGCTGAGGCCGCCGCCGCTGCTGCTGCGCCTGCTGCACTGGCCGATGCCACCGCTGGCCCTGCCGCCCTTAAAGAGCCATGGCGGCCAGGGGAGGGGAGGCTGCTCCGGTCCGCGCCGCGCGGGAAGATGCTGCGCACACAGACACCAACACAACTCCCACACTCACCAACAGACACACAATGAGGCGGCACCGCCCGCCCACCGCCCTTATATAGGAGTCGCCTCAGCAAAACAAGATCCGGCTGTGATGTGTCCTTCCGCCAAGCGTCACCTGCCTCTCGCCAGCGCCCGCCGGCCTCTAGCCTATCCTTCTGGGCTTCTCTCCTGCCGTTCTGCCACGCCCTAACGGCGGGAACCACCGGCAAAAGCTGCAATTCCACGACGGAAGAGCGGAGGGGGGACTATATGGTGTACGTCCGCGCTGTCCATCTGCCCGCCAGGCGAGGCCGCGTCACGTGATCGGAGCAGCTGAGGACGCTCCCCCCCCCGCTGCGGGGAGCGGTGGCGGAGGGGGGGGTTAACCGCCAACAAAGACGGGGCGCTCGCATAGGAGGCATCACGCAGATCGCCACGTGGGAAGGGGGTCGCTCATTGGCTGGAGGGGAATTGTTCACGTGCACCGTGAGCTGTCATTGGCCAGGGTCCGAAGGAGGCCAGATGCCGAGGGGACGCGGGAGGGGGGCGAGAAGGAGCACCTGGGCAGGGAAATGGCGCCCGGAGGGGAGGCGGGAGCGGTGGCCGCGCCTCTCACCGCAGCCCTGCGCCTTCGTTGAGTTGTCCCTCTCGAAGCAGCATGTGTGCCCCCCCCCTCCCCTTTAAATTTCTAACGGCCCGTTTTGTTCCCTACACAAAGTCCTGCTGAGGTCAGGCGCGGAGCCGGTGACTGCTGCTCAGGCCATCGTGCTGGCACGGCTCCCCTGAAGCGCCAAGGCAGCGGGCTGACATGGCCTCCTGCTCCCTCAGATAACGTGTCAGCACAGGGCAGCGTCGCCTTCCCTCCCTGCCTGCCCCACACATGCAGCGCTTAGATTATGGCTGCTTCAGAACTGAGAACTTCCTCTCCTGCCATGCAGTTTCACGCTGACACAGTTGCTTCTCTGTTCTCTGTGCAGACATTACTCAGACTGATGTGAGCATTAATGGATCACCTACATAGTCTCACAGCTGTAAAGAGCAGCGTCACCTTGGAGAGTTTTTAAAGTACAGTTTCACATTATGTTTTATCTGATATAAATCAATTTGCTGCTAGGAAAGAAGGCAGCCCTCTTCCTCCACCCGATTCCTGGCTATACAGTCCCACCAGCTGGTCTGGCCCTCAGTGAGACAGCTCAGCCAGCTAACCCAGTGGGAAACCCACAGGGGTCAACGGTTTTCTGATGGTTTCAGTCCCTTCATCATTTCACTCGGTCAGACAAGCATCGGCCAGCTCCAATGAGCTGGGAGGACCGATACCTGTGTGCTTCCTCGCTGTGCCGGAGCTATCCAGCTTCAAACGGTTGCTTTTCCACGTTGCCAACCTCACAGCACACCATCAGCTCTGAGAGCTGTGGTGGGTCCTTGCTTGTTCAAACATCATTGTCCTGCAGGTCAAATTGCTCTCAGCTACATCTGCTGAGGCTCCACTATTTTCCACTTAAGGCCTCAGTAGTATTTGTGTAAAGCCACGGCCTTCAGTGAATTTGCTCAGGTGTAACTGCCTGGAACTTATTAAATGACTGATAATTTGCGAGGACGGGCGTGACCCAGTTTCTACTTTTAGCAGTTTGATGTTACCATCATCCCTACAAAGCAGAGTATGTCACGCCACATGTGTAAACTGAACACTAGCTGCTGAATGAAAAAGGCAATTTTTCCTCGATGTTGGTTTGTTGGGGTGTTGGGGGGTTTTTTGTGTCTAGAAGCAAGCACAGATTTTTGAATGACTCATTAAAATGGAGGAGGCAGAGAAAAATGTCCTCCAACGCCAGAAAATGCCACAGTAGCAATTGAGCGATCTAAGATGACTGTTCTGATAAATACAACACGGAGCAGGCAGATCTTGCTTCAAAGCAAAATCTAGAGGATGCGGCAGCTTTTAAAGAAGCCAAGTGGGTGATTGGCTGGGTGGATGGGTGGACAGCATCTGCATGTCCTCACTGGCTAAGGGAGCGCTCTCGTATCCCCTGCCGTGCCTGCTTGCCCCTCCTTTAAGTGAAAAGAAAAGAGTGATTGTACAACCATAATCGTAGCTAAATAAACAGAAATGCTATACACACCCAATCCTTCATCTTGAAAAGATAATTATAGATTTCTCTGAAAGGACTCTGGATATGTGTGAGCAAGAATCACGCAAGCAAAAATGAAATATGCAATGAGGAACTTAACCCACATCTGCCTGTTTCCTAGCTGCCTGGTTTCCATTTTGCGTGTAAACTTATGTGGAAATTTGTCTGCGTTACGAGCTTCAGACAGAAATTTTTTAACAATCCCCAATCCAAAAAGTGAAATCAAACCAGCCATTTAGTGAACAGCATATTTTTCCCTGTTTCCTGAAGGACTGCAGAATTATCGTTGTTACATACTTTCATGAGCTACATCCCCAATTCCTTTATACATCATGTCTCTGCATTTGCACATATTGCGTCAGAGGTTTCTCCTTTGTGGCTAGAGTTTTTGACCAAGGTAGAAGACAGTTCTTTAAGCCCAAGTAACAATTCCTTGGGAATTTTTGTACAAAAAAAATTACAAGTATTTTCTAAGCAGAGAACTACTAGTTACCCACTACTAACCCCAAAGTGTCTACAAAGCATTCCTTTCCAGTATTACAGAATATATTTGTGGCTCAGAGATTGAGGAGATAAGTCTGGCAGCGCAAAAAGGTGGCTTCTGAATGAAGATTAACTTGTGTGCATGGTCAATGAACTCCTGCTGACACGTTAGCAGCTTTAGCACCGTGGATGTTATTTTCCTGCCCTGGGTACCGCACCTTGGCAAAGAGAGCTCCTGTGGTAAGTAAGATCCATCCCGACCCAGAAGCTCATGCAGAGCTCACTGCAGGATAGAGGCCAAAGTGACCTTGCTGGGAAGTGATGGACTGCCCTGATAAATTCAGCACTGCAGAAAGCCACCTCCGGCCAAACAGCAGCATCAGGAGGTGGAAAACTAATACTCCTCCATTCACCCTCTTCCTTCATTAAGATGGAAGGTCAATATATGGGCTTTATTTCTTTTTTTTTTTTTTAAGTTAACGTTGCAAAGGAGATTTTCATCTTCCACCAGCAAGTATACAGGCCATAAACATGCTGAATGCTGTGTTATTAAGTACACAAAAGACAGGGAGGACGTAAATGTTTCCATAGTAACATCTCCTCGCACAGTCTAGACCGTCTGCATAGGATGCCATCAGGGACTGTCGGGGGGGGAAGTACTCGTGGGCCTTTATAGCAGGGGAGCAAGGCGGGGGGAGTAGGTATTGCTGGGGCCAGAAGGGTAACCAGCAAAAGTAACGGAGATGGAGATGTTTGCTCTTTCCTGGAGTGCTGGGAAAGCCGCAGCCAGGGAGAAGGGCTGGCAGACGCTGCATTAGGAGGGTGCGCGACCCCCATGGTGGCACCGGGCAGGTGGCTTTGGGCCCCCACTGAGCCTCAGTGCCCTGGAGAAAGGACAGATGGGCTTTTGGCTGGCCCTGGGCCCTGCTGGGGTGGCTGGGGAGGAGGGGGCATTGCCTGCTTTGCAGACGGATGAGTGTGAGAGCAATTTCCCGAGGGAATTCTTGTGATGATTTCTGTCCTCTGAACCTTCCATCAGAAGGGACAGGAAGCCTTACCCCGCACTTCAATGAGAAAAGCATTTCCAGAGACCAGCAGGAATTTTTCATGGAGACAGAGTGCCGAAGGAAACACAATGGAGGAATGAGGCAAAGCAGCTAGACATTTTGAGCAATTTCAAGGGAGAATTACCTACAGCGGCACAGGCTAATTCACAGTGCTCGGTTGCTTCTCTCCTCATGCGGCACAAACAGATATCTGAAGGATCTTTTCTGCCAGATTCTCATCGTAAGCTCTTTAGGGATTGCTTTATAGCCATTCCATTTTAAAACTAGATTGAAAAGCAAATATATGTGATTAAAGATCAGGCTGGGAGGTATTAGCGTCCATCTTTTATTACATACAAACAGAAAATAAGTTAGCCATATGCTCTGCCTCGTTTGTTTTGGACTAGTACACCAAATGGAATCTCTAATAAATCATTCATTGCTTACCCACCCCCTGACTGTCTTCTGTTTCCATCCTGTTATGTAAATATCACTGACATTTGAAATGAGACTAATAAAAAAAAGGATTAAATCTGTAATTTACATTTGCAACTTACAGTTCAATTATTTTAGACAGATATGGAAACAATCCTGGTTGTCCACCTACATTTTTCGTACAGAACAAACGTGGGCATGCCAAGCACATGCTGATAGCTCACAAAATATGGCTCTCCAGAGGCTTAGTTACTCAGCATCAGCCAAGCTGTGGCCAGCTGCCACAAGTAAAAACATTGTGCAAATCTGGTAAGAGGGAGGTGAGTTTTAACTTGTAACTTGCCCAAGCATGAATTTCCTGAGCAAAGCTACAACTGGTTGAAAATGATGTTTAGCAAAAAATATGTGTGAAGGGGGGGAGGAGGGAGTGAAGGGGGGGTTGCTGACTTTTGTTCAGACCATCGGGGGATTTTTTTTCATTTTCTCATTGTCCAGCCTTGGTTTATTATGACAAAAGGACTTGGGGGGTCAAGAATAATCCCTCGTGTGTATTAGCACATGTGGGAGCCGTTCAGCACACAAACAAAAGCCTTCTAGCTGTACAAGCAATAAAAGAACAGAAACATGTCTCATGGCAACTGTTGTTCTTCACGCGGCTGTAGTTAATGTGGCCCCCGCTGCAGATGTGTGTTCAGTGTGTATCAGAATGTATGTATCTGTACGTTATCAGCATCTGCTGGAGTCACACATGCCAGGTGCCTTGTGCCTTTCTGTGCAAAAGGATGAAGAGGAGAGTGGCAACGCACATTCCTTCTTTTCTAGCAGTGTGAAGATAGTAAGAGCTGAGGCCTGACAAGCAGGTACGGATTATGAGACTGCAGCATCTCAGACAGCCACAGACACCAGTGGGTGAGTTAACAGCCCGTCGCCACTTCAGTGGATTTGTCTTTCACTGTCTCAGTGCCCCTTAGACTTATCAGAATGAGGATTCCTTCCTGTATCGGCCCAAGGGCAATTACGCTGCACTCCCGAACCTGGCATCTAAACTAGCAGCTTGGTCTGGAGCAGGTTATTGAGCTTGAGTTATTTCAGCCTCTCTGTTCAGTAAGGGGGGGATGCACAATGAAAGGCTGGTAATACCAGACTATGCTCTGCGTGCTCCATCTGGGGATTTGTTTTTAACTTCATGTAACTTCAGACTGTCTTGGTAAGGCCAGGAAGAGACTGTGAATGGATATACCCTGTTAATGAAATAAAACAGAATCCTGGGGATATCTTGTGTGCATGTGAGATCTCTCTGTCTCTGATGCTGGCAGGCAGCTTCAGCAGGAACACTGACAAACCAGGTAGTTCAGATGAAGCTCTGAAACTCATTTGAGGATAAATCACCGTTGAGGCTGTAGCTCCCCGGGTCCCTGGGGAGGAATACTGCAGACATTATTCAGTAATATTTCTCTGCTCTTCGTAGGCAGCAGCTGCTCGGTGGCTGGAATTTACCAGCAGACTTCAATGTGGTTTAATATATACTTGTTTACAGAGGAGGAGAGAGAAATTCCTAGCGGATGTTGACGCAGTTGTGATATCATTGAGTTTATAGCTTTTTCCTGAATGACTGTCATTTTCCCTCGTAAGGTCTCTGTGTTAGGAGATTTGGCAAACGATGTCAGAAAGAAGATTCTTTCAGAAGACTTTGAGACTGCTCTGCTCACTTGCACATGGGTTTGTGGGTGGCCTCAGCAGAGCCTCCTCAGATGCGTTACAGGGGGACTGGCCACGGGCAAGCTGGATAATAGTCCCCAAAGAAGACTTTGTGGCCAAAGTATCATATTGAGTAGGTGCTGTGGCTTCTCAATCCACTGCCCCTCTAACAGGTATCACTGTGGTGCTTGGTGAGGGAGGTTTGCAGTTCTCTTAACAGGAGGAGGTTTCTGTGCTTGACTGCTGAGCGTGCTGGTTTGAGACTAAAGCCAGGTCTGTCTGAGGAACCAGCCATGGCAACCCACCTCTGTTGGGGAGGTACTGCTGGCCTGCTCTTCGGCGCTCAGAGAGTGAGACTTTGTTGAGGCCTTGTCCTGGGATTGCAGTGATGGTAGACATCTCCTCTGGGTCTGAGGCAACGTAGGCACTGTTCAGGAAGGTAACATTTGAGCCATTCACCTTAGTCATGCAGTCTCAGTGAGACTGATTTGGATGCTGAGCACTTATCAGCAATACAGGTCACCCCTAGGCAGGAGAGGGCTCTGTCTGACCACAAAAGGGTGACATCTGTCCCATGCCATGAGACTTGGGAGTCCAGTCTGCTGGTGACACCAAGCATCTTTGTACTGCAGTGCAAAGTGATGGACTGAAGATGGATCATTCTTCTTTTTATTATCTTTCTCATCTTACATAAGAAAGAAATTACAAAATTAAAAAAAAAAAGAAAGAGGAGAAAGGTTCCTAATCCAAATCACTAGCTCATTGTTCAAGAAAAGGCACTGGACTAGATGCTTTCTACTGTCTCTTTCATGACCACAGGCAGTGATTTGGAAAAGAGAAGGTTTGTGGCTTGGTCACGCGCTTGCCTCAGCAAAAGCAACCTCCACTTGAATGCCAGGAAGCTGGGACCTTGCCAACATGCTCTCTAACGAGCAACGTGGGAGCTGCGGCTCTGTGGCCTGTGGGATTACCGTGTCTTGTATTGCCTTTGCTTGAGCATATCTCAGGCCCTCTGACAGCACTGCTATAAACAACCAGGAGTTGAACATAATTCAGATTATATTGCCTATACAAGTGGCGGTAGTTATTATGTCCAAGGCCATAACTATCCTCTGTGCTAAAAAAATTCAAGAATTTGAAGGCAGAGATGTCTCTCTGCCGTACTGCTTCCAAGAATGATTGCTTCTTGCCTTTCAAAGGGGGTAAAGAGCCTACCAGGCATCACGAGTTTTGAAGTGACGTCTGTTGTGGAACAGGTAAAGAGTCAACACAGTCCATCATTTGCCATCTGTGCCCTTGTGTGTGTTGCCTGTCAGGTCTCTGTCCTTTGCAATACTGAGCAGAATGAGACAAGAGAGTCTCATAGGACTGGGATCATTGTAGTGGGATGTCTGATGGGACAGTATATCACCCCTCTGCTTCTGTGGATCAGTGACAATTCTACCACAGTGAGAGGCAGGGGAAGGAGTGGGCTTGCGCTGAACCGAGGGAACTGTTGCCTAAAAAAAGAAAATCCAAAACAAAACCAAAAACTCAAGCAAGCAACTTTTGCCAATTATTTGTATGGAGAAGGCTTTTCATGAAGAATGTGGTTAGAATTGATATATATATATATATATTCCCTTCCCCCCCCCCGAGAAGCTTAGCACTGAGTGTTAATAGACAGATCAAAGAACTACTTAGCCACTGGAGCCAAGGAAATTGAACCACGGCAGCAAAATAAAAATCAATCTGACTTTTAGTGTGTTTAAAGTGATTTTGTTCAGAACTGACTTCTGTATGAGTACTTAGGAAAGCTTAAGATCATGAAAAGTTTAAGTTCTGTGAGTCAAACTCTGTCTCCCACTCTCCTGCTATTCGGAAAACGACAAGAACACTTTCTATGTACAGAATGATTTCAGATCTTCCCTGCCTTACCCGTTGGTCTGACCACCCTCTTTTGCCTTACCATTTGCAAGATTATTCCACAGGATCACATACTATAAAGATGTCATTAGCCTGCTCACCACCACATTTCTGGCTCTGTGACTTGTGAATAATGCTCTCCTTCTCAGAGTATGCTAGTAAAACTTTTACACTGTGCTATCCCTGATTGTGTAGGGGGCACTTGTTACACGAGAGCTATTTTAAGAAGGTGTTGAATCTTAAAAAAAAAAAAAAAAAAGAAAAGAGGGAGGGGGAGGGTATTTCTTGAATCCCTCAGATCATAAACTCAGATCATAACTCAGCCTGATAAGGATAAAGAAGATAAAATCCAGATACCTCAAACAGTTGCCCAAGTGTCTAGACTGCAGCAGTCCTTCTAGGGCTGGAAGCCAATACTGGGTTTCACTGGTAGGAAGGAGAATCTCCCATTTCTTGCTTGCTGCATCTGTGAGTAAAGCTCAACATTTCAAGATCCAGTCCCAGACTCAGTGAGCCATGCTGGAGCCATTGAATCATACCTAGTGCAGGTAGTGGGCCAACATATTTTATCTTATCATCTGGAAGAGAAACTCCTCGTTTGGAAGAGGCTCCTCTTTTTTCGTGAGACTAAATTTAAGAAGCAGCAGCTGTTTGCAGCTTTTCTGGAATTTAGAATATTAAAATAAACCTTAAAAAAACACAGAGGTGATTAAGTATTTGGGTGAAGAAAGAAACATTCATCATACAGTTTAGCATGATAATCTCAAATTTGGGGTCACCCTCTCTCCCCCAGCCTAAGATTAGCTACAAAATAGTCAGGCTGGAATTTATTTATTTATTTTTAAAATGAAGAGATGCGAAAATAAATAAGTAAAATGTAAGCTCGGCTACATTCATTTCAAGGACAGGACTGTGGTTATATAATAAAGTGTGCAAAATATTTTGCTTTTTTCAAAATTCGTCTTCCTCCTAAGCTCTTTGTTCCTTAGGCTAAGAACAAAAGAGATACTAAGTCTTTGCAGCCTGGAGAACCATTTATGCTCTTCTTCTTTGTAGCAACGTTTTCCATACTTGAAATAATTATCATGACTCCTCTCAATTATTTCTTCTCTACATTAAACAAACCCATATCTTTTGATCTTTCCTCCCTATTCATGCCGGGACAGCTTTTATGCAAAGGTACAAACCGCTGCATACATTAAACATGCATTGCAAGCTCTAGGCTTTCCAGGGGCATTAAGTCGAGGGGGTAATACCTGGCACAGATTCCACAGAGCAGCCCGTTTTAGCTGTTCCCGTAAGACTCCATATGATGTGAAATGTGCTTGATCTCATCTGATCCGTTTCTACCACAGAACAGATTAAAGGAAAAAACCAAAACAAAACACAGGCAAGGGGTATCAGAAAAAAAAAGTTGGAGATGTACACTCCCTTTCTATCATAACATATCCTCCAAAAAAGTTAAATGTTAATTGCCGAGTCCTCATTAGAACAAGTCTCGCAGGACAACATTGTCACTGTAGCGTGTCTTCCCAGAATTAAGGAGCCTGGGATCCATAAAAAGCGGCACCACTCCGTGCTTTACTTGACATCCAACGCTTGGCCCCACCTTGCCAAGTAGGCGCATAAAACTGGGTCTTGCAGTGAAGACCTTCAATACGCCAGACGCGGCCCCTGGCACAGCGGCTTCCTCACTGCCTCAGGGCTGATGCTTGGATAAGAGGGGAGCGCATTTGGCAGGGGAGAGGATTGGCAGGTAGAAACCAACGTGTGACTGAACAAGGGCAGGGGAGTCTGCACGGGAAAGTTTAATATTAAAGAAGCACGGAAGCCTGTGAAGTCTGAGGAACCACATGAAAGGCAGGTGCCTGCCCGGGCACGCGGGCTATCGGAGAAAGGATGGGAGGCGCAGTGCCATAATTACGCATCATCTTGTGACTGATGCGAATGCTGCCAGGAGCCAGCACGCTGCAGTACCACGCTGATTGCTCTCTCAAGGCACGTTGCAGAGCGCTGAGCACCCAGAGCTGCAAAGGGAAAGCAGTGAATCAGCAAGGGGCATGTCAGTCCCCAAGCACTGATGTGGTGCAGAATTATGTCAACATAAAGGTGATGCACTGAGACAAAAGCAGAGATGCTCCTTTGTTTATAAACACACCAGAAACAACCAGGTTACTGTGGAAAGTCATTTTATTTCAGGATTTCACGCAATCTGTCACAGACCATGCACTTAGACTTTCCCCTTTGCAAATCCACAGCCTCCAGGCCTGGGAGAGATGGGGCATCATCTCTTCACTTCTCACTGCGAGTACCCACATGCTAAGAGTGAGGGCCCTGATGGCAGCTCGCCAGGAGGCAGAAAGCAGCCTCTTGTTTCCATAATTGCTTTTAAACACTGGAAAACAAATCCATCTGACTTGAAGGATTAGCGGTGGAGCTCAGCAGCAGTGAAACCCCACTGCTGAACAAGTTGGTCCTCGCCCCGTGGTTACAGGGAACAAGACGACAATCTCATGGGAAGCTCGCGTGAGCTAAGCTATAGCAGAACGCACCGAGGCATTCTTGGAGCCCAGGCAGCAACCAACCAAAAACACGCTCTGGGCCTCTTACAATCAATTTGTCTCCGAGCCGCTCTGCCAGGAAGGTGGCTGGGAGCTGCCCTTTTCACATTCAGCTTTAGGTCCTCTGGCTGTGTGCTACAGCTTTGACTAGGAAGGAGCCTGCCTCTAGGTAAGAGAGCCCTCCGGGCTGTACGTCAACACGTGTACTGCATTTAATACTGAAAGGTGCCAGTTCGAAAGACTCTGCAACAGTCTGTTTGACCCACAGGCTGGGTACAGCATTAGTGTAAGTTTCCTGCATACTTACCCTGCTCCTTCTTCCCTGCCTCTTCCTCTATGCCTGACTCTGCTCTTGAAATACTCCCAGTTGCAGTGTCCCTGTGACCCATTACATCTTTGGCCTTTGCTGAGACTGCCACTGCCAGGGCAGCAATTGCCCACGTGGTGGCTGCCTGTAGGAAGTGAGCATCTGCCTCCCAAGAACGGGCTTGTGGCTAGCTCAGAGGAGGGAAAAAACTGAAGGGAAGAAATGATGGAAGTGAGTCAAGTGAAGTGGAGCAAAGTCTACAGAAAAGGCAAAAAGGCAGCTTCAGTCTCCATTTGATACACAAATTGAGTTCAATAGCAGCAAGAAATGGCCATAAAATATTAATTCATTAGGTTGCCAGGAAGAAGTAAAAGCATTCACGTAAAAAATTCTATATACAGATATGTATGTGGCAACTGTTCTCAAGCCCGCTCAGACAGTGGCTTCCTCCTGCTTATGTCTCACCTTTTTTCTATCTATAGTTTTGATCATTCCAAACCATGTCACTGCTCAATTCTGCGTGAAGACCATGGTATTGGAGTCAGCACCAAGTGAGGGTGAGATCACACTGAAGAAATGAACATATGGGGAACTCCTGACAACCCCGATATTTTAATATTTTTGTTGACCTTCAAGTAATTAGAAGAAAGGGGAATTTCCCCCAATAGCCTATAGGCTCCAAAGTCTCATCTGTCTGCTTTTAGGGTAGGAAGGCTGACATCGGAAAGGCAGTGGAGGGCAGGGAAAGGAAGAGGGGAAAAAATATGGGAACCAGAGTGAAGAGCAATCAACAGCTGACCAACACTGACTGCTGCAAAACTTACAAAACACAAAATCATACAAACGGAATTTCTGTTAACCTTTTATAGACTACAGACTTTAAATACACACACAAACTTCAAAGTATACATCTGGCAATCTAGAAAATACCAGTACCCTAAGGATTAAATAATTTAAAATGCAACGTTGCGTTATCATTGTATACAGATTACTGACACATTGGCTAAAATGGACGGATTGCCCGAGAAAGATGCTCCCTCCCTCATCTCACCAGCACTGCCTCTAAAAAGAAAACAAGGACTGAAGACTCCCTTCTGTGGTTCCGCTCCTGAAACTCACCTTGAAACTTCTCTGTCAAAGGGGAGTAAGTCCTGAGAGGAAGGGAGGAGAAAAGGATTCCTGCTCCCTCCAAACTCTGCTGCCGCAGTACCCCTCCTTCCTTGGCTAGGGAGGCTGGACAGCCAGGGGAAAAAAAAGGTGCTAAAGCTGGGGAAAGGCAAGTATGTTTCTGTAACAATAGCTGCGCTGGTCTTTTGAGAGAGAGACAGCCCCAGACTCAGGAGGACACCCTCCCTCCCCTTTCTGAAGATAGGAAGCCAGAAGGCTGAATGCAGAGTCCATGTGGCTAGAGATACCGACAGTGCAGCAGCTGCCCCCCGAAATCCATACCGCAGTCCAGCAGCAGATGGGAGGGCAGCCAAGGGAGAACGGCCTGACAGCAGCCACAGAGTGGGCAGAACTGCATTACCAACAGGTCCAAACAGACTGAATGGGAAGGTGTGCCCTGGCCAGCTTTCTAAGAGTAATTGTAAACTGGAAGCACTGGAAAGTCAGCGCATGGGAATGAGGAAGGGGATGGACAGCCTCAGTTCTGAGGTGGCTGGGGAGGGGACTAAAACACATACTGAGAGCAGATGGCAAAGCCAACATATCTCTAAATGCCAGCTCTGCATATGTACCTTAATATCGGTGTATGGGACAGAACCTTGCTGTTGACACCAGTTCAGTCCTATCACCTTCACAGACTTACAGCTGGTGAGAATCTGGCTTACGTGTGCTTATTACAAAGCCCTTTGAGGCAGGCAGTCTTGCTTCCACCTCCTATAAACCAGAACAGCCATAAGCTCTTGGGGAAAAGATGAAAAAAAATAATCCCCGTTCCCATGTGTGTCTCCCACCCCTCCCCCATAATCAGTCTTTCTTCCTTTAGGCCAGAGACATCTAAGGAGCCGCCCTGTTCTCCATTCCCAGGGCCATTCCCACCAGTAACACCCAGCAGATCAGGCTAGGCAGGAATGGCAAGCCCTGTTCCTTCAGCCTCATCACATAGCCAGACCACAAAGGCTTCTTCCTCCCCTACGACAGCTTCAGTGAGAACTGCCCATACTGGAGGTTGTGTTGGAGCAGACTGGGCAAGCCTCAGCCCTTACTCCTGAACCCAGCTTGCAAAGGATGAGAAGGCTCCGTAGAAGCAGGAGCCATGGGCACGGGCATTCTCCTATTCCAAGCTCTACAGCCCTAAATACTGCCAGTGTAATCATTATCCACTCAGAAATACAAAAAAACAACCCTATCCAAAACATCTCTCTGTTTGCCCTGCACGACTGGGTCAAAGGGACAAAAAAAAAAAAAAAGAAAAAAAAAGAGGAAAGTGAGACAGCGTGGTACAGCAGAGAAAAAGAAACACGGGGCAAAGTCAGACTGGAGAAAAGGAAAAGACCTGGATGCAAGTCTGCTAAAATTGTCACTGGATTTACCAGCCCAGTTCCACCTTCTTCAGACCAAAATGGTCTCGCTGCAGTGAGTGTACTACAGGAGAAAGAAGTGCATAGTTTGGTTTTTTTTTTTTTGGTAGACACTTAAACACCAGCAGAATTTATGCAAAGATCTTAGAGCTGCAGTTTTAGCCTCTTTTCCCTAGCCAATGGGTACCTGTTGGGGCAGAGATGGTGGAAATGGACCAGTAGCACCAAGAAATTCAGTGGGAGCACCAACTCCACAGCAGGAAATACTAATGAACCAAAAGGAGACAGAGAGAGGGAGAGAGAAGTGGAGGAGACATATTTCGCAGTAATCAAAGTCCACCTTGGCTAAACCCTATCAACACTTCCCTAGATAAGGCCCCATTACGTCTGCAGCAAGACCTCTGGCTCTGACAGAGAGCTGTAGAGGGTATAGCCCAACTCATCCACTTCTTCGGGGGTGAGCTCTGAAAACAAGTTCACCTTGGGGTTCAGAGCACTAGGGAGGACACCTGCCTCCAAGTAGCGGATCAACCCCTTCAGCGCCTGCAAGAAGCGATCAGCCAGCATGTCCTGGGACCAGTTGGACTCTTCTTGGGATAGGTGCAGGATGACATTGGTGAGCTGGCTGGCAGTGAGGTGGCCCAGGGCTGGGTTTGACTTGCATACCGCTTTGAAGATCTTCAGGCACAAGCAACGGCAGCCAGAATCACACTGGTCCAGGGCTCGGAGGCGAGCTGTTTCTGCTGGCCGCAGGCTCAGTCGCCACAGATTGTCATTCTGGGCCAATCGATGGGGTTTGGCCACAAGGATGATGTCACCCAGTGTCAGGGATGGTAGGAAGTCAATAAAAAGATGCCGTTCTGGATCATACTGGACTTCCAGTGTCAAATCTGCTGGGGGAGCTGCTGGACGGATCACATAATCCAAGAGCGTCCCAATTGCTGGCCAGTTGATGGAGCCAGCTACAACCTTCTCAAAGGTGTCTGCTACAGCTTTGGGGGAAAGGTAACCTCCCACCACACAGCGGTCCCAGTAGCTGCTCCCGCGGGGAAAGTACTCTGGGTTTTCCCGACGCACCAAGTAGAAGCCAGGAATGTTCATGATAGTGTCCTCCCCAGGGATGCACGACCACAGGTTCTGCTCCAGCATCAGAGGCACAATAAGCTGGATGTGGTCAGCTGTCACTACCTTTCACAAGAGAGAAAAGTCGGTAAGAACAAGCTTTCTCTCGCCACACGCAGTTTTATTCACCACCTTTAGATAGCCTTCTGTTCAAAGGAACTTGAAATAAGGATTCAGCTGCCTCACTCTCGTCTCTGCGAGGGTTTCACAGCCTCCCTTTGTCAAAAGAGATTCTGAAGGATTGTTTCCCATCATCAGTGGGATAAGTCCAAGCTATAACCCAAGCTAGTGCTTATATGCTATGTACTATTTAGAGATCTGCAAATACTTCAGGACCTGACATGGACAGCATATAGACGAATCATTTTGCCTCCTATTGCTCTAAGTCCACTCCTTGGATGTGAGATGCAGCTGGCCCAGGGCACAGCAACACCGTATGATAATTTAAAACAGGAGGCAGAGTATTAAGTTTCTAGACAAGCTTAAGTTGCCATGTTTTAATTATCTCATGCTACAAACTAGTTACTGCCCTCACCCGGTCTGCCACATTGTTTGGAAAAAGGTCATTAAAAGATCCCTTTTCACCAACGTGATTAAGACCCCAGATCTAAGTTTCACTGGACACTCGACACTCCATTCCAGAGCTCTGACTCAAACAAAAAAGCGTGCCTCTGAATCACTCACTATAGCCATGGCCATCTTGCCATCAGGGAGACATGCAGCAGGGACTGCTGTCCAATCCAGGTCTGACATGCATTAGAAAAGAAAGAGTAGGGAAGACCTACATGAATACATAGGAGTTCTGAAGAGAATGTCATGTATTTGGAAGGAGATAGCAGGGACAGAGAGAAAACAGAGGTCTACCAGAGAAACAGCAAGAAAAGCACAGCTAAAGGGAGGGACAGAGGGGAAGGAAAGAAGGGCTGAGATAATCCGGAGAAATAAAACAGCAAAAAGCAAATTCTTTGCAGACAAAGCCAGAGCAGCCTCGTCACGCCTGTTCAAACACTCTTGCAGAAATCAACGCCTGGCTCCACGGTGGGAAAGGCGACACCAAGAGCCTTATTACAGAGGAATGTTGTGCTGAGCCAGCACTGCCAACAGGGAAGCCCAAAATGCCCCTGCCTAGTCAGCCTTCTGAATAATGACCCGTCACGCGGCCCCAGGAATTACCTGCAGATCATCATACAGGCTGCCGCTCAGGTACATGTCACGCAGGGGCATGTCCGGCAGCTTGGCACGTAGGAAGCTGCGCAGCTCAGCACAGATATCCACAGCTGCTTGCTTGGCCCGGGCCTGCTCGTCCGCTGGGATAGCTACCTTCCTCCGGTAATAAGCAAAGAGCTTTTCTTGCAGAGACAGACGAAGGCGGGATTTTTTCAGCTCCACTTGACTCCTCTTGGCAGATGGCTTGGGCTTTGTGGGTCGGAAAAAGTCTGCCAGACAGAAGGAAAACTGTTGATCGTCTGCAGTGTTTCACTGTGAACCGATCTGCAGAAGAAAATCTGCAGTGCCGAAGTGCAGCCTCCTAGGTCTCAAAAAGCTTTCAGGAGACATTTTGCATGCTTTACGCAGGTACCAGTCAAAAGGGAGGTGCTGAGAAACTTCAAAAGATACTACTACAAGAATCAAACCGGATGAGAACAAGTTACTAGATTTGGAATTTAGCCAGGACAAGACTAACATTCTGTACAAGGAAGTAATTTTAATGGCTACGTGGGCAGTACCTCAGTTCAATTTCATCAAAAATTCAGTACCGTTACCAGTTCAGAAGCTTTTAACATGATGCCAGACCAGTGGATAAAACACTCTTGAACAACCATTGCTATCTCATAAAGTTTTTAACATTATAATGGATTTTTACAAATTATCAGCAAAACCCAGTCTTGACTAGGGTTTGAGATCTGAGATCATGCCACCTGGAAATGAAATAGTTGTCAGGACTCTGATCAACACTTATCAGGACAGGGAGCTGACAGATCTTGAGGCCAACAGAGTTCAGGCAGTGACAGCCCCAATGGAAACCTCCCTCAAACTTTCACTGGCCAAAGAGCAGAGAGTACACTCTTAGGCACATATCAGCAATACAACGCTTTACGCTGCCATTTGCGTTATTAAGCAATGTCTAACCTGCACAGATTCTCTGAGCCCCTTTTTTTCCGACTAGTTTCCTAAAAAAATAAGTCAGTGCTTCTCATCTATCTTTCAGACCTCTCTTAATATGGACCAAGAGTTTCAGAAATTACCAACGAGAATTAAGGAAGAATTTGGACGGGCTGTGGTACTTAACGGGTGCAGGAAAAACCCCCAAGTCAGTGGCCCCATTAAGGCAATCAGCTGTTGCACATTTGTTTGGCAACAGGCATTTGGCCACGCAGCACATGCAGGACGGCTGACCAAGCTGTGCACAGACCCACCTCGCCCAGCCTCAGCAGCTGCTGTCTCTTGTCCCACCGGGGTCTTTTGCTCAGATTTGAGGGTTTGTGTGAAAACGAAATAGCCCGCAAAACCATAGAGAACCAGACTTCATTGCCTGTTCATGAAAAAACTTATTTTTCCATCTTAAGTTTTAATTTATTTTTAAGTCAAGAACGCAAGATGCCATCATCAATGGTTTTATTCCTCAATCCTCATCTCTGGGGACTCCAATCAAATGATCCAGACCCCATTTAACACAGCTGACTAGTTATTTAATGTTTCCTCAGCAGAAAATCCACTGCCATCCCGAAGCTGGCTTTCTTGCAGAGAATATGCAAATCAAGTTAAAGGCTTAATCGCGATTTTTATTTTAAATCTCCAAATGTAAATCTCCCAAAGTGACCAGGGACATAAAGTAAAATCGGTGAGAAAAACCAACCAAACATATAACAAACACTTACGGACTCTAAATTACTTATTATCCCACTCAGAAAGAAGACTGCAAGTCACTTTTTATAGCCTGATGAAGACTAACTCAGTGATAAGCAGCACTAAGCAGGCAAACAGCCTACAGAAATTATTAGGAAAATGGTAGAAATAATATAGGAAATACTGTTACAAATTGCTAGTATGTTCACAATTTGAATATTCCCCTCTTAAAAAGACACAATCAAACTGGAATGGTCCAAAGAAAGGCAACAAAGACCTTCAAAGGAATGGAATGGGCTTTTCTGAGGAAAGATTGCACAGATAAGTATTCAGCTTGAAAGAGAAAAGACTGAGGGAGAATAAAGCTTAAGACCATGAAGTCATGAGAGGAATGAAGAATGCAAATAGATGACTGTTATTCACTAGCTCCCAATCTGACTTCTAATTCTTGAAGTTACCAGTGGACTTGCTTAAAACAAAAACATCAAAATCCTGGGCTAGACAGAGTATTCTCTTTCCTGCATTCCTTTAAATGAATACAGGGTTTATGAGCCTGGACGATTCTGCAATGCAGGAGCATCACCCTGCTCCTCACCTGTGTCTGTGGCCGAAGGATCAGTGGGAAGGGTCTGCAGGGAGCGGCTGAGGTTAGTCTTCATGTCCTGGGTCAGTAAGCGTGAGGAGGAGCCCAGCCAGTTTGGCTCTTCCCAGCTTCTCTTTCCCGACTGGCTCAAGCGCGTGGGGCTGCTGGGAGCACTGATTGCCCGGTCGTACATCTAAAGCAACATCACCAGGCACAGTTTGAGTCGTTAAGGGCCCGACGTTTGCATTTTACCCAGCCTAGTGCCAGCTTCCCAGGTCTTTTTGTTTCCCACTCCTTCTTTCCAGCACCCCCGTGCTCAGGTCCCAACCCGCTGTCCCGCACGCTCACCCGTTTGACGGCCAGCGTGGCAATGCCCAGCATAGCTGCTCCACCCACGCCCAGCACAAGCCGGGCGTTGGACAGCACGAAGTCGATGGCTGTGCCGATGCCGTTGTCATCTTTTTTCCCTTTGCGCTGCCCAGCGCCTGCCATCTCACCTGGAAGGAGCGGGAACATTAAACAAATGGGTCAAAACACGCAACCCTAAGGGCTCACTCCCTTCTCCTCCACCCCACATTCACGGCTCTTGGGGTCTTGGCACGGAGCCATAGGAAGGGACCACCTAACGCTGCAACCTCTTTAATGATCTTCCCTCGAGAAGCTGCTTATTCCCAGACATGCCAGAACAATACTGACCAAGCTCTGCAATGACAGCATTTCTTTGCTTCCAGCTCCATTTATGACCTGAAGAAAAACATCCTGAATTTGATGTGGGGCTTCTAATCATTCAAGCAGGTTTAATTGTGCAATCACCTAATGCTTTTTAAAAAAGAAAGTAAGATTTACTTCAGCAATATTTTGCAATAAAGTCCTGTATATTATGTAAAACTCTATGACTATTCAGATCTTTTCCTTTTAATTTGTGCTTCTCAACCAAAGCATGGCTTTTTTAATGCCAATTTATTTTCTTATTCTCAATCTAATGCGTGTAATTTTGCTAACAGACAAGGCGATGCAGGGATAGTCAACTGCTTGTCCGTTACAAATCAGAATCTTCCCAGAAGTTGACAGGCGGTTGCAGACCATCCACTCCCAAACTCATTTTTGGACAATGGCCGGTCCCAGATACTTCAAAGACACCCAAGAATCAACAGTAGAGACCACAACGCACCACAAAGGGAACAGCTCCCTTGCTTTCACCGGACATTTATTTCTACTCTCAAGGCTGATGGGTTTGACTCTCATACAAGTCACGTATAACATGAAACATTAATATTTTCTTACACGTGTACTTTTGTTTCCTCCAATTCCCATTTAACCTGATCTTGATATTTAAATTTAAAGATTCTCCCTGGCCAACTACACATGTTGTAAAACACACTTTGTCACCACTGCACCTGAGGTGGCTCCTCAGTGAACCTACATGAAAACACCAGGAAACTCTCCTAACCTGACTCGAGATCCGTTTTCTAAGTCAGTTTCAAAGGTTCAGAGCCTGCCTGACTTGGGTGGGTTAAAACTGCCCTTACATTTTTCTAAGGCCAAGCTACAATCTCAGGAGGAATGTTCCTGCCTTGATGAACCAGGAATCCAGTCACTCTTCATCCCTAGGCAGAAAAAAACACACTTTCACAAAGCTAACTGTAATAGTAGCGTTAAGAACATGGTTTTATCACTGTAAATGACCTACCTGTGACCTAATGCATTTGTAAAGAGAACAGGAGAGCCCTCCTGGTGTGCCTGTGGAAGCACTTTCCAGATTTCTTCAAGACAGTGGTGGGCAGGGAGCGTTAATCATCTCTTTTGGTTGGCGAGGGGATTTTGGAAAGAAGAGGGAAGTAACCGGGGCCAAAAGGAGCTACAGGGAATCTCTAAACCAGGCCCCCGAGTTTGCTCTGCAGGAAAGCTTGCCCCTTCTCCAGCTGCCTTTCCTTGTCCTCCAGCCGCTGCAGCCCCCGGTTCTTGCGGAACTCACGGCGGATGAAAGCGAGGTAGAAATCCCGGTCGGTGTAGCGCAGCCCACGGCCCTGGCGCAGCAGAGCCCGATAGAGGGTCAGGACAGCCTCCCGGGACCACGCTGCCATGGGGGACGGGTGCGTGGACGGGCGACCTAGAGAGAGGTGATAAAGTGCGGGATCCGAGTCAGCTTCTCCCTGCCCGAGGGACGCACCGGCCGCCGCCTCCCCCTCCGTGCCTGGCCCCACTGACCGCTGTCCTCCGCAGCCCGGGAAGGGACGGGACAGCCTCTCGAACGGCGCACCGGGGATAACGGGCTCTCTAAGGGCGCAAGGCCGCACGCCCTGCTGCGGGGAAACCTGCGGGCCCCGCGGCCTGGCCCTTCCCACGGGGGGCCGCCCCAGGGCCGCTCGCAGCACCCGCTCCCCGCCGGGGTCCCGGGCTGGAGTCCAGCCCGCGGAAGACCCGCGGGGACCGGCCGCATCGCACTCACCGGGAATGACCGGGGAGGGGGAAGGGGAGGCGCTCCGGGCCCCTCACGGCAGCCGCTTCCCTTCGGCGGACCCCGCCGCCTCCTCCCTGCCGGCACCGCTCCCGGGGTCACCCGGTAACATGGCCGATCCGCTTCCGGGTCGTGACCCCGGCCCTGCCAATCATAGAACGAGCTCGCCGGGGCCCAAAACGTCCCTTCGGCGGAGGACTTCCGGCCGGCGCGCGCCCCAGCGGGGGCGGCGGCGCAGCGCTGTCTCCCCCTGCCGGCGGGGCGCCGCGCCCGCCGCCGTACGGCGAGCGAGAGGGGACTCTCCGCGCCGCCCGCCCGCGCCGGGAGGCTGCCCCCTGCCGGCGGGGAGGGAGACTGCCGCCCCCAGTTGCTCCCAGTTGTTGGCGGGCCGGGGCAGGCTGGGCCCGGTGCTGGTCTGGTCCGAGGAGGCCGTGCCCCTCAAGGGGCGACCACTTCGGTGATGAGCCGGCTTCCTCAGCGGGGGTGGCAGTGGGGAAGAGGCTGGGGCAGGGTGGGGGCCGGGGACAGCCTGGAGGGCTGTGGGGAAGGGCTGAGGGGAGCAGGGGGCGAGTGCAGCCTGGAGGGCCCCAGCTGTGCCTGGACGGCCCGGGGTGGAGCAGCCGCTTCCCGCCTTGGCTTGAGCCATCACCACGGCGGAGACAGGAGTCTCCCCTTCCCCCTTAGGCTTGCAGCTGCCCTCGAGGCCAGGGTGGGCACCCGCGCTGAGCCCACCTCGGGACACCGGGCTTGTTCCGCCATGGAAGGTCTCGTTAGCAGGCTGGGCTTCGTGTGCTGTGGTGAAACGGGCTGGGTTATCGGCCTCAGTGGCTCCACGTGCCTGTGAGTGTGCTTCCCACGGCCCAGAACAGCTGGAGCACTAAAAGGTTTTTCCTTTTGTCGTTCTGGCTCTGGCGGGCCTAAATGCCATCAAACGGCTTCGTGTGAGAAAGGGGAGAGTTCAGCCCGCTGCAGCAAGTCCACATCCACAACACAGACTGTCACGGTCATCTCCGGCTATGCGTGCTGGCTGCTTAGGGTAATGCGGGGGTAAATAAAGAAGGTTTGGTGCTTCAGGGAACGCAGAGAGCAGTGGGTTAAAGCTGCGTGTCTGAAGCTGACTACCTTCTGACTACATGATGCTTTTTACAGAATAACTTAGCAAAGTCAAGCTCCTTATCTTTATCTCCAAGGAACCCTGGGGCCTGGTCTGGAAGTCGCGAGGGCTCTGGCAGAAAGGCAGTAGCTAGCAGCCTCTCCGGGGTCTGCCTGAGGAGATGGAAGGAACCTCCCAAAGCCAGGACCTTCTGCCCCTCTGTCCAGGTGCAAATTCCCCTTTTCCATTCTCACCTTCTCTACTGTATGCCTACTCTGGGCAGTAATTATTCTGCCTTAGTCATCTCCTCCTCCCCAGATCCTACCAAAATATAAAACATAACCGCATGTGCTGTGCCTCCCATGGGGGAGAGGGTGAGAGAAAGCGCAAACTGTGTGTGACAGGGGAGAGCCACATCACTTCACGCACTTCTCAGCAACACCAGATATGACAGCGATAGAATTGAGCAGGAAGAAAACCAGAAGCTCCAGACTGGCTTGCTCCATGCCAATCTCCTCTTGTTCATTTCCTTTCTGAGATAAACAATCCCAATCATTCTGATCTCTCTTTGTGAGCGAGTTTGCTATGCCCCTAATCAGCCCTTTCTGAGAAAGGCTTACTTGAACTGCAGACAGTATTCCCAGAGAGGCCTCGCTACTGATTTACATAATAGCATTATCATATTTTCCATATTATTCTCCCCTTCTTCCTTCTGCATGCTAATATTTTGTGTGTGTGGGTTTTTTTAACCTGCAGCTACTCACAGAGCAAGGGTTTGTGTGACATCCTGATCCTTTCCTGAATTGCTAGAGACTATCTGGAGCTTTATAATTCTTGTGTGCAATTTGTTTTGTGACTTTGCACGTGCCCAGTTAAGCCTTGGCAAATGTGTGTTGTTGCCTATTATTTGCCACATTTGCATTTTTACTTACAGTCCTTTCTGATCTCCTCAAGAGTCAATAGCTTTGAGTCATCCCTTTAAAATGTTTGGTATATTGCTCATCTTTGTTTCCAGATCATCAGTTCATATGCTGAGCTATACAGGACCTTGGAGGCAGCATTCATATTCCTTACCCTTAACCTGCTGCCAGAATGAAAACCGATCTTTGAACTTTCCTCCCGGCTTCCTGCTTCCTCCTCGGGTTGTTGATCCACAGAAATACTTCACTCCTCACAACAGGGCTCTCTCACTTCTGCGCAGGTGCGCTCATGAGCCCAGTCCCCGAAATCTGGATCAAAACTTGCACAGCTACGTGCAGGAAACCCCTGATGCACTGCGAACGGGATCTGCCGGATCAGGCTGCCCAACGATGGGCTTTCTTTGCTGCCCTCCTGCCGTGGCAGCCGAGGACTGCGGGCTTCCATAAGCGCGCCTTCCCCAGCCTGGCCCCCTCGGGTTGCGCCTGTTTTAGTGTTTCTTTCTGTTTTTTTCCCCCAGGCTTGACGCCAGCTCCTGGGCCTCTCGCCAGCAGCTGCGTGTGCGTATTGTGAACTCCTCTGGCCACGCCACGCAGCGTGCCTCCAAACTGCCTCGGCCCCTCGAGGAGGCCACTCGCTGGCTCGCCGTGCCTGCTGCTTGCCATGGGCTCCACACGCCCGTGCCACGCAGGCACGGGTGTTCAACCTGCCCCTTCTGTCTTGCAAAGAGAAGGGCGAGTGCAATGGCGAAGTAACCCGTGACCGATGCCGTCCCAGCTGCCGTGCGAGCGCCAGACCTCTGGTGACGTGCCGGGAGTTGTAAACTTGAACTCTGTCTTGAGGCAGTGTTTCCCAACCCGGCTGGCTCCTCTGCTGACCTGTCGCATGCAGCCACCCCGCAGGGAGCCACCCCGCAGCCCCAAAGACTTGTGGTGCCCTGGTGGGATGCTGGCCCCAGCACCCTGCCGCCTGCAAAGCCCGGTTGCCTGGTGGCTTCTTTCCCCATGGACCCACTGGGAATAGGATGCCCCCGTGACTCTAGCCTGCGTCCCTGCAAGAAAGGAAATTTACTTGCTCCGACGAGGCGAGGCACAGGCGGAGAGGAGGGAACACACCTTAGCTGTGCGCCTGGGGAACAATAACGACCTTTGTGTCCCCAAATGACTGAGCGAGCTTGTGAAATATGAAAGGCAGCATGGGTGACGGGGCACAATAACCTACACTGTTAGCCGGGATAAGGCACAGACATCCCCCCGTCTCCTGCCTCCCTGGGAAGTCTCCGGAGCTGCCACTCCTCTGCCAGTCTTCTCATGCTTGCAGCTGGTCCTCCCACTCAAGCGGCTACTGCCATGGGCTCTGATGGCCACCAAAAGCAGTGAACTGCTGCCCCTGAGCCTGGCTTGCAGCCTGTGCTCCTGGGAGTCAAGTGCCATCCCCAGGGCTTCCCATCACCCATTTTGTAAGGGCAGGAGCATTTCCAGCCGGGGAGACATCCCTGTGCTGCCTGCCACCAGCCAGCAAACCCTCCCTGGGCAGCAGGGAGGGGAACGTGACCTGCAGAGCTGCAAATGGCATCTTGGAGGGGCTCTGCAGGGTCAGGAAAAAAACTGCTTTTGGAAACAAATAGGAGCCAAAAAACAATCCCAAAATGCCAGAGGGAAGATGGGTAGTTACCCATCAATGCCATCTGAGCTTGGGCTTAATATCCTTAATATCTTCTAGTAAATGGACCTTGCAAGAGGCCTTTTGGCAGTCTAACTCTGTTCAACAGCTCTCTCTTTCATTGCAGCCCTATTTCTTTTCTCGAGCGATCACAAGGAATAATGGCATTTGGGCTCCTGCTCTCCGGCTGCGATGAGCCAGGAGGGGCGGAGGGCCAAGGGTGGCACAGGGTGGCTTCTTTCCCCGAACCCCCAGCAGCTTTGATGTTGAGCACATGTGGGAAGGAAGACGGGTGCTGAGGAAGGAGAGACCGCTGGTACGCAGCCGCCTTTCAAGGGGCATTCCTGATTTACAGCAGAGACCCAGATTTTAGTGACAGAGAGTAACTAGCCACTCCAGGGAGCCACATTCAGGGTATGTTTTTGCCAGGGGGGGAGGAAGAAAGGAAAAGTTCCCAGCCCAGCTGCTGCTGAAACGGGGCTTTTCAGCTCCCCAACCTCCAGCCCTGCAACCTTGCAACCCTGGGGGCTGCAAACACTGGCAGCGGTGAGCGATGCAGAGCTGCTGCTGCTGCTGCGAGGGTCTGCACCGACAGTTGCTGAGGAAGCTCAGTTTTATTACCTAACAAACTGAAATGCTGCTGTAGTATTTTTGCAACTGGTCCGTGTGCACCTTCATTCTCAGCATGACCCGTGTTTCTTCAACCGAATTTCCCTGTGGCGGGGTTTGCTGGGGACTTTTTTTTATTCCCTGGCTACTAAGATTCTGCCCCCCCCTTTTTCACTTTGCACCAGCTGCGTGCTGGAGAAGGTTTCCAGAGCCATTCAGAGACCCTGCTTTTGTGAGTGCTGTTATCCTTGCAATTTTGCATCATTCTGACTGCCTCAGGGGCTTTCTGTGCTGGAAGTGTCTGTGGAGAGCTGAGAGCTTGCAGCCGGTGGCACCAGCCTCCCAAGGAGGGCTGCACAGGCTGACCCCAGGCTTTTTGCACCCCTCTGCCCGCTGCATGCTGCAGTGAGGTCCTACCACCATGAACATGGGATTTTGGCTTGTATAAGGGGTGTCTGGACTCCCAGCACCGTGTGGGGTTTGGTCCCATGTACATATATAGAACCTGAGAAGGGCAGAGCTGCTGTATCCTGCTGCTTCTCTTCTTTTTCTAGGTGAAGGCATCTATTGCACATCTCATCCTATTAACTCACAGGTCCTTAGATAGATTTATTTCTGTCCCATTTGGGGAAATTTGTCTGGGTTTGGTTTTGCCATATTGACATTTGTTCCTGGGTAAGAGTTTCAGTCAAATGCTTTAAAAACACTGGGAACCAAACAGAAGTGGGTAGATGTTTTCTACATTCTTTTATTTTTGCATGTGTGCCTGGTTCTTAGTAAGTGTCTGAGGAAAAAAAAAAAAAAAAAGATATGACTGATGATTTGTTGCTCTCTCTTTGGAAAAGGTCCAGACTGTAGAACAGGGCTAAAATGCCAGGAAAGAGTTTGCTGCATAGAGGCAGGCTTATAATATTTTATTTTATACATTCTCTGGGCAACATATTTTCTTTAATTTGACATTCTGGAGAAGTCATTTTAGATCTTTATTCAGCACAGCTTAGTTGCTCTTCTTCTCAGTTTTCCTTATTTTTAGAAAGGTGAAGTGTGGTTCCCAAATTAAATCGTTACTGGGATGGACTTCAGCCAAGAGGATCCACGGTTCAAGCCGGAAGGCACAGGAAACATAAGAGTAAAACAATGGAGTTTTATTTTGTATTTCATTTGGCAGGTTGAGGAGAGATATGGCCTTGAAAGATTTGTATTCTTACATAGCTATAATGTATTTCAAAAGACAGTAAGGACTATTTTCTCTTCTTTGCTTAAAAAAAAAGCACACCCTGAAATGCTGGAAATGTCAGGATTGCCAGATTTTCCTTAGTTCCAGGTAAGGGTTTGTGTTTGGGGTTCTCAGAGATGCTTACAGTAACGTCCCAAACGTTAGCTCAAGTGGGCTGATCCTTTAACCTTTTGCTGATGTGCTTGTCCCTGCTGCAGCCACAAAGGCAAAGCTTGTAGCAGCCTGGCCCCAAGCCAAGCTCCTCTCCCAAGCGCCCGTGGGTTATATCCCTTATGTCAGCCTTTCACTTCAGTGACCCGGAGCCCTTTCTCCGGATGGGACAGTTTTGCACGGCTCCTCTGAGGCCGTTTTGCAGCAACAGAGCAAAGCCCTACAAAGCTTGCTCCCAGGTGAAGGATTGACACAGCTGGGGTATGAGCGTGCCTGTGAGCCACAGAAACATGTGCCAAGAGCAAGAATATGCCTCCCTTCTGCTACGGCTGCGGCCAAATCTTCTCCATCGCGGTGCTCTGGAAAGCAGGGCAGCTGGCGCCTGCAGCTGGGGGCACGTGAGCATGATGCCATTTGCTGGTGACGCTCTCCAGGGCTGGGGCGACTCTCTCCCTGGCTGCTCCACCGGCTGCCTGCTGGCCAGCTGAGACCTCGCTGCTTCCCCAGCTGAGCCGCTAAAGCAGCGAGATTTAAAAAAAATATATAAAATTGGACTAAAAATTAAAAATTAAAATATGCTTTTAAACAGCGTATTAAGCTGTGCCCTTACACAGGGAACAAATGTATCCAAGCAACAAAAACAAACAGCCAGCAAGCCAGGCTCTTGGTATCCCCCTTCCAGCTTTCTAAATGATGCCGCAAGTTTGTATTGAAGTCGCTTTGTTTCCAAGCACCCTGGTGTTTGGAAACAGCATGTCCATCCCCCGATCAGCAAACCTGCTGCAGGCATCCATCAGGAACCGGCCGGAGCAAGCCCCTCCGCGAGCCAGAGATGTAGGGTCTGCCGCAGCCTCGGTCCCCACCGAGCAGTGTTGCACGGTGCCCGCAATGAGCACTGGGCATCCCTGACATACAGCGAGAGCTTGGGGGAAACGGCTCATTTCCAGGCAGGTCGTGCCAGAGCCCCTCTGTGGTGCATCTCCCTATATAACGCCTGTTGGGATACTGAAGGTCTGCAAAACACACAGGATTTATCTGGCGTTGGATGGCTTACACACTCCTGGTTCATATGGTGCTTAAGGCTCCATATCCATATCCAGGATGCGGGCTGCACATACCAAGATCCCTTTTGATGTCTTGAGGGACCCTCTGAGAGATGGTATCCAAGGCTCGTGGTGGAGCCACGTGCCCCCCACACTCGGCTGAGCGTCAGCGCTGCTCCTGCAAACGAGGGTCTCCACCACAGACTGGTTTGCAGAAGAGTCAAGCCCTCACTCACGGAGGCACTTCGAGCTCCCGCAGCAGAAGCTTGTGCTTTCTGGGGAAAAAGGTCCTGGGTTCTGTCAATGCCTTCTTTTAAAAACTCATAAGAAACTGAAGAAATGCCATTTACATTACTTCTTAAAATAACATAAATGTCAGTAAGAGTTTTCGTGTTGGAGGCAAGAAAAATGCATGGGAGAACCTTTAACCTAGTCAACTCTCATTTCTCAAACTGTCTCGCTAAACTGCCATTGGCCTAAGCTTACATATTTATCTTCCCCTCTTGAAAAATTGAAAGTTCAGGCATTCTGGCGATGATCTATTTTTAGATTATCCCCTATTCGGGCACAGAAATACAACTATCACTAGGAATGCTAAAAATTCTTAATAGAAAATTTTAATTGTTGATTTTGAGTGGCATGTTTATTCCAGGCCTTTGTTCCAGAGACAGAAGCAGCAGAAAGGCATTAAGCAATGCACAACGCAAGTCTCCAGTTTGATGGCGACCCTTCCACAAGAGGAGCATTGAAAACATTAGATTGATGTGGAAGAGAGAAAGAAGAGGGAATGTGCCAGATCTAATGATTATAAGGAAACAAACCTATGATGTTTATAGTCACTATCTCTAAATGGGACCAGGAATGAACCTGAAGCGCAAAACACTTAAAAACGTAAAAAGTGAAATAGCTGTAGATGGCACATGAGCTTTGAAAGGCCCTTGCCAAAGGCACTGCTGAGGCCAGATGCTTAGGAGGATTCAGAGCAGGACCGGGCTTTGATACTGAATAATGGGAACAGCCAAAATTACATGAGACGGGTTTAAAAATAAGCTAAAACAAGGAGGTCATGTTCTCTCAACACAGCGTGCCGAAAGTCAGCCACCAGAGAGACATTTCTGCAGTGGGGAGGTTTAGTTTCGGGCTCCAGGCTTTCCATGGCTTTACTTGAAAAAGTGGATGCATCCAAGGGAGGGGAGCTGGTGACAAGGGATCATTTCATGAGCGGTGATGCTGGTTCCCACAGCCACCAGCTCTTCTGAGAGCCGCTTGGCAGCCATCGGTCCCTGCTCGTGTGCCTGTATGTGCTCATACTCGCCTAACATGCAGAAGTTTAGGTCTGACCTGGGCCCACAAAATCAGGAATCATTCTCCAAAACAGTGGGGCTCCCCCTCAAACTCTCCTTGGGAACACGGTCCTGCCAATGTGGGAAGCAGCAACTTCCCTTGCTCCGTTTTCCAGCAGCCCCTCTGCCAGGCGATCAGAAATAAAAGCTGCTACACACACCTTCTTGGTATCCTTTCATACTTTGTAAATTTTTTTTATTTTTATTATTTTCTCCTCCTTTTAAGCATCCCTTTAAGGGTGAAATGAAATCCAACCATTTACAGAGAAAATGATTTCAGAATGTACATTTGATTTATCCTTACAAAAAGTTCATTATTACTTGCTGTTTATAAATTACAGAGTGGAAAGGAGCTTTGCAGACACTCCTATTTTTTCTTTTATTTTATTTTTGGCAAGTCCACGCATTCTTTTGCCAAAGCAGGGTGTTCTGGGGCCACCTCAGGGGCAACACCACCAGCAGGTCCAGGTGGACCCCAGGCTCAGAATTGCTGCTGGACCACCTCCAGGATGATACTGCACCATCACCCGCACAGGAAGGAAAAAACAGTGGTTTGAATTCTTAGCCTCAGAGTATTTCAGATCCCTTCTTAAGCCATTATCTGTAGTCCCCAAAGCTTTAAACGTCAGTGTATTGCATTAGAAACTATAGAAGGCTCTCCTTTCTTGGTCCTGGATCTGAGCCCCTCCTGCCACCCCCTTACCTCCAGCCCCCCTCTGTTTCCATAATAAGAGCAAGTTTGTCCAATGTCTCAGAAATCAGAAGGGAGGTTTTTTGCGGGGGGGGTGGGAAGAACACAACGATGGAGGGATTTGGGATTCATTCTCCCACTCACTTCCCTCCTTTCTCACCAAGGTTTGAGGTCAGTGAAGCCAGGACAAGCCATCCCTTCCCTCCTCACCACCAGTGTTCACTAATTGGACCAGGGGTGACCCTGGACACATATCTTCACAGTGCAGAGGCATAGCAGCCACGGAAATTGCCGGCAGGAGCTGGGAGACAGGGGCATAGCCTGGGGGATGTTCAGGAGGGGAAAAGACACTACTATCCCACAAGAATGCACCAAAGGGGGGCAGAGGGGAACAAATACCCATTCTGCTCTGACAGTCTCCCCCCACCCCAACTAACTCATACATTACCTGGAGGCCAGAAGGTCCCCTTGTTTACCCGCCACAGAGACATGAAGAGCAGGCTGGCCTGAGCTGCATGACAGCAAACACCTCAGCAGGACACAGGGATCAGAGAAAGCAACAGCGAGAGCAGACTTGAGCGTGTCATCCTTCATACCAACCACACAGGCACGAAACCACCCCAGCTTTTCTGTCTGTCACTTCAGTATGGCATTACCGCCAGTCCTCTGGGGGGGCAAAGACAGCCAACCTGCCCTGTTCCCTCTGCTTTAGCAAGCTCACCTGCTGTGGGTCCACCAAAGCCCACATCCTCCCCTTCACTTGGGGCGAAGGAGGAAGATGAGTTCCCCACCTCAAAGCCATGCATAGGCACACAATCTGTTTTTTAGGTGGAAAGCACAGAGAAAGGCAAGAACAGAGATGGGCAGAGAGAAAGAAGCGCAGCGCTTGGGGATGCCACACACTGCTTCACCTACTACCTGGCCCTCCTTTGCACCAATTAATTTGAAGGCGGAAAGGTTTTGGGCAAGAAAAAGCACAGAGCTGAAGAGGGCTACGGGGAAAGTCTGGTGATGCTTTCCTGCCCTCCACCAGACGGCTTCGCTCCCAGAGAGGCAGCAGGCACGTGGCTTCGCTCCTCATGGCTGCAACAACCAACAGACATGGGGCTCTGGTGGTCTGATCCCAGTTCCAGCCCAGGGGCAGGACGGGGTTTTTTAGTCCTTCCCTTCTCAAACCTCAGCACCTGGTTCAGACAAGATCAAGGAGCCTCAACGCTCACCTCAAAGAGTTCAGCATTGGGAAATGAGGACCTGATACAAACCTGCCTCCTCCTTTGCCTCTCTCACCATCCCACACACCCACATGCTTTTGGGTTCCCTCTTGTGGAGGTTGTCCGGGAGGGTGGCTGTCCCTGCTGCACGCTGGCCGTGGAGGTCCTGGCGCAGCAGTACAGGCAAGGCTGGACAGAGGGCAAGCCACCACCGTGGGAAATCACTGTGCAAAAGTCAGCTTGCTAGTCCCTGTCCCCTCCAGGGACAAGAAGGAAGATTTTTAATGAGAAGGACTCTAGCTCCCTAAGGATAATAAACACAGGGTTAGCCAGACAAATTAGACAGAAACATTGACTGGTTTGGCCTTAAATCAAAAAAATGTTTAAACCATTCTTGAGGAAGAGAAAAAAAAAAATTACTTCATCTGTAAGGTCCCTTCCTCCCACCATAACAGAAATCTGTTCCTAAGAATAAGGAAGTGAGTAAGTCCAGGAGGAGGACAGGGCTAGAGTCCTGCAGAAGAGCCCCACCGCTGCTCTTCCAGCAGGGCCTTCTCCTCCTGCCCAAGGGGGCAAAAGGGAGAGGCAATTCAGAGGGAGAGGCGGAGAACGATGGAGCACATAATGGAGGAAAGGGGACAAAAGGCAACAGGCTGTACTTCAGGAGTAGGAGAGCCAGATATTGCAGCTGTAGGCTCATCTGAAACTCCCAAGAGACAAGGGCCATACCTCAGCGATGAAAACGTGACTTGCAGTGCACTAAAAATCCCCAAGGACACCCATGCACGGGAAGGGCTGGTATCAGGGGAGAGGCTGCTCCCACTGTAGAAGATAACGAGGTGCAGCCCCAGCGTGCCTGCACTTTATCCCCTGCTTCACAGGGCTCTGGTGCTGCCAAAGCACCCATGCAAAGACTGACTTCTTTCTCTCCTGTCTTCAGCAAGGCCTGGCACTGAGCTTGTGTTGTTGTCACTGAGATAAGGCAAAGCCAAAGGTCTGAGAGTAGATCTCAGGCTCCCTTCCAAGAGTAAAAATGAAAAAATAGCTTCTTCCTTCCATACTCTTGTGCTGCTGAATCCCATGAGCTCACATACCTGCTCTCCTCCGGCTGCCCCTGGGGAAAGCATGTTCCCCTCGTGCTGCAGCCTCAGTGCTGCTGCTCTCATCTTGCTCAATGCAGGCTTCTCCTTGCTCGGCCAGGTCCCCATTTCTCTATAATCTCTCTGTGCCCAAGACCTCCATGCAGCCGCTTGGCACAAGGACCCCGTGACTGTGACAAGACTCCCTCCTCCTGCATCAATAAGTCTGGACTTAGAAAAGCCACAGCTTCCCTTTGGGGGAAGAGCGTTCTGCCTACTAAAGTTTCTTCCTCTGTTCAGTTCCCAAAGGGGCTTTTCTACCTGTGGGGAA